>NW_022610952.1:0-38261 GCF_000309985.2 Brassica rapa
TAAAATATGCAAATCCGGAGGTTTTCTTCAGATTAGAGTCTTTGGATTTAACTAAGAAATCCAAACAAATCCATTCAAATTCATTATAAAATCAAATATATTAGTAAATCCGTACGATTGAATAACATTTGATTTGATATAAAATTTATGATTCATTAAACCAATAACCATGATTTTAATACAGATTGAAAATCATAGAACCAATAACTGTATCGATGACATTCAATTTTTAATCCAAATTACAAATTTATTATTACCGAATCCAACCATAATCTATAATCCAAAGTATTATAAACCGAATCGAGATGCGAAAAAACACTAATCCCAACAACCTAACTAACTCACAGACATGACGGAACCAGTGTAGTCATTTTCTTCACGGAGGTATGAAAGCATATCGGGATTGCAACGAGAATCATCACGAAGCCAATAGTATTGTCAACCCTAACGTCAACCGAACATCTGCATCACGTGCTCCACTTCTTTTCGCGCGCGGGAGGGGATCTCGTTTCCCGCCATGTCTCCCGACCGCAATGAGGAAGAACACAACCGTAGATTAGATCGGCGGCGAGGAAGAGGAAGAAGAGGAGGGAGGCAGGAGAGAGGAGCACCGAAGTGGAGAACGACGATGATGAGGGGCGAGAAAGTGGGAGCCAAGGGCAGCAAGCAACGAGTCCTCCTCTCCTTACTATCATATCATTTACAGGTTTGGTGTTTATCTAGTGAGCGTAACACACGGGACACGAGTTTGTGGTTATTAGGTTATCGGTTAATTTCCTTTTTAGTTATACCAAATTCGGTTCACACTAATAAATTCCACAAATCGAACTCATTCATCACATTTTGGTTTGATTGTTTCGAACATATGATGTTACATTTTTAAATAAATAAAACAAAAACGTGGTGAATATAATATTAACTACACAATTTTTCGTAAAAATCAATTTCAATATACATATTAAATAAATCAAAAGGCACCGGACTAAAACCAACAAATTTGATAAAAATTGGTGTCCTACCCCCTACAAAATATTGAGTTTTTGGTAAATACTTTATATACTGAAGCCTATAATCTTTAGTGTTGTTTTAAAATTTTTACCATATTCTACATTTGTATTAATGTATGCTAAACTCTTTTTCATGGTAAATGAGCATCTTTCAATTGTTTTTTATCAAATAATTTAATAAAACTTCATAATACTCCCTAAATCGATGGAATAACCACTATAAAGTTATTATTTTCTTGATAAACGGAGACGACAAAGGCTCCAAACCTCTTTGAACATCATCATATGTTAGTGCAGGATGCAACTAGGCATTAAAACAATATTGTCATATTTTTTGAAATTTTCTCAAAATCTATGGGCTAACCCCTACAAAAATATTGAGTTTTTGGTAAATACTTTATATACTGAAGCCTATAATCTTTAGTGTTGTTTTAAAATTTTAACCATATTCTACATTTGTATTAATGTATTCTAAACTCTTTTTCATGGTAAATGAGCATCGTTTCAATGTTTTTATCAATTAATTTAATAAAACTTCATAATACTCCTAAATCGATGGAATAACCACTATAAAATTATTATTTTCTTGATAAACGGAGACACAAAGGCTCCAAACCTCTTTGAACATCATCATATGTTAGTGCAGGATGCAACTAGGCATTAAAACAATATTGTCATATTTTTTGAAATTTTCTCAAAATCTATGGGCTAACCCCTACAAAAATATTGAGTTTTTGGTAAATACTTTATATACTGAAGCCTATAATCTTTAGTGTTGTTTTAAAATTTCTACCATATTCTACATTTGTATTAATGTATGCTAAACTCTTTTTCATGGTAAATGAGCATCTTTCAATTGTTTTTATCAATTAATTTAATAAAACTTCATAATACTCCCTAAATCGATGGAATAACCACTATAAAATTATTATTTTCTTGATAAACGGAGACGACAAAGGCTCCAAACCTCTTTGAACATCATCATATGTTAGTGCAGGATGCAACTAGGCATTAAAACAATATTGTCATATTTTTTGAAATTTTCTCAAAATCTATGGGCTAACCCCTACAAAAATATTGAGTTTTTGGTAAATACTTTATATACTGAAGCCTATAATCTTTAGTGTTGTTTTAAAATTTCTACCATATTCTACATTTGTATTAATGTATGCTAAACTCTTTTTCATGGTAAATGAGCATCTTTCAATTGTTTTTATCAAATAATTTAATAAAACTTCATAATACTCCCTAAATCGATGGAATAACCACTATAAAATTATTATTTTCTTGATAAACGGAGACGACAAAGGCTCCAAACCTCTTTGAACATCATCATATGTTAGTGCAGGATGCAACTAGGCATTAAAACAATATTGTCATATTTTTTGAAATTTTCTCAAAATCTATGGGCTAACCCCTACAAAAATATTGAGTTTTTGGTAAATACTTTATATACTGAAGCCTATAATCTTTAGTGTTGTTTTAAAATTTCTACCATATTCTACATTTGTATTAATGTATGCTAAACTCTTTTTCATGGTAAATGAGCATCTTTCAATTGTTTTTATCAAATAATTTAATAAAACTTCATAATACTCCCTAAATCGATGGAATAACCACTATAAAGTTATTATTTTCTTGATAAACGGAGACGACAAAGGCTCCAAACCTCTTTGAACATCATCATATGTTAGTGCAGGATGCAACTAGGCATTAAAACAATATTGTCATATTTTTTGAAATTTTCTCAAAATCTATGGGCTAACCCCTACAAAAATATTGAGTTTTTGGTAAATACTTTATATACTGAAGCCTATAATCTTTAGTGTTGTTTTAAAATTTCTACCATATTCTACATTTGTATTAATGTATGCTAAACTCTTTTTCATGGTAAATGAGCATCTTTCAATTGTTTTTATCAAATAATTTAATAAAACTTCATAATACTCCCTAAATCGATGGAATAACCACTATAAAGTTATTATTTTCTTGATAAACGGAGACGACAAAGGCTCCAAACCTCTTTGAACATCATCATATGTTAGTGCAGGATGCAACTAGGCATTAAAACAATATTGTCATATTTTTTGAAATTTTCTCAAAATCTATGGGCTAACCCCTACAAAAATATTGAGTTTTTGGTAAATACTTTATATACTGAAGCCTATAATCTTTAGTGTTGTTTTAAAATTTCTACCATATTCTACATTTGTATTAATGTATGCTAAACTCTTTTTCATGGTAAATGAGCATCTTTCAATTGTTTTTATCAAATAATTTAATAAAACTTCATAATACTCCCTAAATCGATGGAATAACCACTATAAAATTATTATTTTCTTGATAAACGGAGACGACAAAGGCTCCAAACCTCTTTGAACATCATCATATGTTAGTGCAGGATGCAACTAGGCATTAAAACAATATTGTCATATTTTTTGAAATTTTCTCAAAATCTATGGGCTAACCCCTACAAAAATATTGAGTTTTTGGTAAATACTTTATATACTGAAGCCTATAATCTTTAGTGTTGTTTTAAAATTTCTACCATATTCTACATTTGTATTAATGTATGCTAAACTCTTTTTCATGGTAAATGAGCATCTTTCAATTGTTTTTATCAAATAATTTAATAAAACTTCATAATACTCCCTAAATCGATGGAATAACCACTATAAAATTATTATTTTCTTGATAAACGGAGACGACAAAGGCTCCAAACCTCTTTGAACATCATCATATGTTAGTGCAGGATGCAACTAGGCATTAAAACAATATTGTCATATTTTTTGAAATTTTCTCAAAATCTATGGGCTAACCCCTACAAAAATATTGAGTTTTTGGTAAATACTTTATATACTGAAGCCTATAATCTTTAGTGTTGTTTTAAAATTTCTACCATATTCTACATTTGTATTAATGTATGCTAAACTCTTTTTCATGGTAAATGAGCATCTTTCAATTGTTTTTATCAAATAATTTAATAAAACTTCATAATACTCCCTAAATCGATGGAATAACCACTATAAAATTATTATTTTCTTGATAAACGGAGACGACAAAGGCTCCAAACCTCTTTGAACATCATCATATGTTAGTGCAGGATGCAACTAGGCATTAAAACAATATTGTCATATTTTTTGAAATTTTCTCAAAATCTATGGGCTAACCCCTACAAAAATATTGAGTTTTTGGTAAATACTTTATATACTGAAGCCTATAATCTTTAGTGTTGTTTTAAAATTTCTACCATATTCTACATTTGTATTAATGTATGCTAAACTCTTTTTCATGGTAAATGAGCATCTTTCAATTGTTTTTATCAAATAATTTAATAAAACTTCATAATACTCCCTAAATCGATGGAATAACCACTATAAAATTATTATTTTCTTGATAAACGGAGACGACAAAGGCTCCAAACCTCTTTGAACATCATCATATGTTAGTGCAGGATGCAACTAGGCATTAAAACAATATTGTCATATTTTTTGAAATTTTCTCAAAATCTATGGGCTAACCCCTACAAAAATATTGAGTTTTTGGTAAATACTTTATATACTGAAGCCTATAATCTTTAGTGTTGTTTTAAAATTTCTACCATATTCTACATTTGTATTAATGTATGCTAAACTCTTTTTCATGGTAAATGAGCATCTTTCAATTGTTTTTATCAAATAATTTAATAAAACTTCATAATACTCCCTAAATCGATGGAATAACCACTATAAAATTATTATTTTCTTGATAAACGGAGACGACAAAGGCTCCAAACCTCTTTGAACATCATCATATGTTAGTGCAGGATGCAACTAGGCATTAAAACAATATTGTCATATTTTTTGAAATTTTCTCAAAATCTATGGGCTAACCCCTACAAAAATATTGAGTTTTTGGTAAATACTTTATATACTGAAGCCTATAATCTTTAGTGTTGTTTTAAAATTTCTACCATATTCTACATTTGTATTAATGTATGCTAAACTCTTTTTCATGGTAAATGAGCATCTTCAATTGTTTTTATCAATAATTTAATAAAACTTCATAATACTCCCTAAATCGATGGAATAACCACTATAAAATTATTATTTTCTTGATAAACGGAGACGACAAAGGCTCCAAACCTCTTTGAACATCATCATATGTTAGTGCAGGATGCAACTAGGCATTAAAACAATATTGTCATATTTTTTGAAATTTTCTCAAAATCTATGGGCTAACCCCTACAAAAATATTGAGTTTTTGGTAAATACTTTATATACTGAAGCCTATAATCTTTAGTGTTGTTTTAAAATTTCTACCATATTCTACATTTGTATTAATGTATGCTAAACTCTTTTTCATGGTAAATGAGCATCTTTCAATTGTTTTTATCAAATAATTTAATAAAACTTCATAATACTCCCTAAATCGATGGAATAACCACTATAAAGTTATTATTTTCTTGATAAACGGAGACGACAAAGGCTCCAAACCTCTTTGAACATCATCATATGTTAGTGCAGGATGCAACTAGGCATTAAAACAATATTGTCATATTTTTTGAAATTTTCTCAAAATCTATGGGCTAACCCCTACAAAAATATTGAGTTTTTGGTAAATACTTTATATACTGAAGCCTATAATCTTTAGTGTTGTTTTAAAATTTCTACCATATTCTACATTTGTATTAATGTATGCTAAACTCTTTTTCATGGTAAATGAGCATCTTTCAATTGTTTTTATCAAATAATTTAATAAAACTTCATAATACTCCCTAAATCGATGGAATAACCACTATAAAGTTATTATTTTCTTGATAAACGGAGACGACAAAGGCTCCAAACCTCTTTGAACATCATCATATGTTAGTGCAGGATGCAACTAGGCATTAAAACAATATTGTCATATTTTTTGAAATTTTCTCAAAATCTATGGGCTAACCCCTACAAAAATATTGAGTTTTTGGTAAATACTTTATATACTGAAGCCTATAATCTTTAGTGTTGTTTTAAAATTTCTACCATATTCTACATTTGTATTAATGTATGCTAAACTCTTTTTCATGGTAAATGAGCATCTTTCAATTGTTTTTATCAAATAATTTAATAAAACTTCATAATACTCCCTAAATCGATGGAATAACCACTATAAAATTATTATTTTCTTGATAAACGGAGACGACAAAGGCTCCAAACCTCTTTGAACATCATCATATGTTAGTGCAGGATGCAACTAGGCATTAAAACAATATTGTCATATTTTTTGAAATTTTCTCAAAATCTATGGGCTAACCCCTACAAAAATATTGAGTTTTTGGTAAATACTTTATATACTGAAGCCTATAATCTTTAGTGTTGTTTTAAAATTTCTACCATATTCTACATTTGTATTAATGTATGCTAAACTCTTTTTCATGGTAAATGAGCATCTTTCAATTGTTTTTATCAAATAATTTAATAAAACTTCATAATACTCCCTAAATCGATGGAATAACCACTATAAAATTATTATTTTCTTGATAAACGGAGACGACAAAGGCTCCAAACCTCTTTGAACATCATCATATGTTAGTGCAGGATGCAACTAGGCATTAAAACAATATTGTCATATTTTTTGAAATTTTCTCAAAATCTATGGGCTAACCCCTACAAAAATATTGAGTTTTTGGTAAATACTTTATATACTGAAGCCTATAATCTTTAGTGTTGTTTTAAAATTTCTACCATATTCTACATTTGTATTAATGTATGCTAAACTCTTTTTCATGGTAAATGAGCATCTTTCAATTGTTTTTATCAAATAATTTAATAAAACTTCATAATACTCCCTAAATCGATGGAATAACCACTATAAAATTATTATTTTCTTGATAAACGGAGACGACAAAGGCTCCAAACCTCTTTGAACATCATCATATGTTAGTGCAGGATGCAACTAGGCATTAAAACAATATTGTCATATTTTTTGAAATTTTCTCAAAATCTATGGGCTAACCCCTACAAAAATATTGAGTTTTTGGTAAATACTTTATATACTGAAGCCTATAATCTTTAGTGTTGTTTTAAAATTTCTACCATATTCTACATTTGTATTAATGTATGCTAAACTCTTTTTCATGGTAAATGAGCATCTTTCAATTGTTTTTATCAAATAATTTAATAAAACTTCATAATACTCCCTAAATCGATGGAATAACCACTATAAAGTTATTATTTTCTTGATAAACGGAGACGACAAAGGCTCCAAACCTCTTTGAACATCATCATATGTTAGTGCAGGATGCAACTAGGCATTAAAACAATATTGTCATATTTTTTGAAATTTTCTCAAAATCTATGGGCTAACCCCTACAAAAATATTGAGTTTTTGGTAAATACTTTATATACTGAAGCCTATAATCTTTAGTGTTGTTTTAAAATTTCTACCATATTCTACATTTGTATTAATGTATGCTAAACTCTTTTTCATGGTAAATGAGCATCTTTCAATTGTTTTTATCAAATAATTTAATAAAACTTCATAATACTCCCTAAATCGATGGAATAACCACTATAAAATTATTATTTTCTTGATAAACGGAGACGACAAAGGCTCCAAACCTCTTTGAACATCATCATATGTTAGTGCAGGATGCAACTAGGCATTAAAACAATATTGTCATATTTTTTGAAATTTTCTCAAAATCTATGGGCTAACCCCTACAAAAATATTGAGTTTTTGGTAAATACTTTATATACTGAAGCCTATAATCTTTAGTGTTGTTTTAAAATTTCTACCATATTCTACATTTGTATTAATGTATGCTAAACTCTTTTTCATGGTAAATGAGCATCTTTCAATTGTTTTTATCAAATAATTTAATAAAACTTCATAATACTCCCTAAATCGATGGAATAACCACTATAAAGTTATTATTTTCTTGATAAACGGAGACGACAAAGGCTCCAAACCTCTTTGAACATCATCATATGTTAGTGCAGGATGCAACTAGGCATTAAAACAATATTGTCATATTTTTTGAAATTTTCTCAAAATCTATGGGCTAACCCCTACAAAAATATTGAGTTTTTGGTAAATACTTTATATACTGAAGCCTATAATCTTTAGTGTTGTTTTAAAATTTCTACCATATTCTACATTTGTATTAGTGTATGGTAAACTATTTTTCATGGTAAATGAGCATCTTTCAATTGTTTTAATAAAACTTCATAATACTCCCTAAATCGATGGAATAACCACTATAGAATTATTATTTTCTTGATAAACGGAGACGACAAAGGCTCCAAACCTCTTTGAACATCATCATATGTTAGTGCAGGATGCAACTAGGCATTAAAACAATATTGTCATATTTTTTGAAATTTTCTCAAAATCTATGGGCTAACCCCTACAAAAATATTGAGTTTTTGGTAAATACTTTATATACTGAAGCCTATAATCTTTAGTGTTGTTTTAAAATTTCTACCATATTCTACATTTGTATTAATGTATGCTAAACTCTTTTTCATGGTAAATGAGCATCTTTCAATTGTTTTTATCAAATAATTTAATAAAACTTCATAATACTCCCTAAATCGATGGAATAACCACTATAAAGTTATTATTTTCTTGATAAACGGAGACGACAAAGGCTCCAAACCTCTTTGAACATCATCATATGTTAGTGCAGGATGCAACTAGGCATTAAAACAATATTGTCATATTTTTTGAAATTTTCTCAAAATCTATGGGCTAACCCCTACAAAAATATTGAGTTTTTGGTAAATACTTTATATACTGAAGCCTATAATCTTTAGTGTTGTTTTAAAATTTCTACCATATTCTACATTTGTATTAATGTATGCTAAACTCTTTTTCATGGTAAATGAGCATCGTTCAATTTTGTTTTATCAATAATTTGTAAAACTTCATAATACTCCCTAAATCGATGGAATAACCACTATAAAATTATTATTTTCTTGATAAACGGAGACGACAAATGCTCCAAACCTCTTTGAACATCATCATATGTTAGTGCAGGATGCAACTAGGCATTAAAATAATATTGTCATATTTTTTCAAATTTTCTCAAAATCTATGGGCTAAACCCCTACAAAAATATTGAGTTTTTGGTAAATACTTTATATACTGAAGCCTATAATCTTTAGTGTTGTTTTAAAATTTCTACCATATTCTACATTTGTATTAATGTATGCTAAACTCTTTTTCATGGTAAATGAGCATCTTTCAATTGTTTTTATCAAATAATTTAATAAAACTTCATAATACTCCCTAAATCGATGGAATAACCACTATAAAGTTATTATTTTCTTGATAAACGGAGACGACAAAGGCTCCAAACCTCTTTGAACATCATCATATGTTAGTGCAGGATGCAACTAGGCATTAAAACAATATTGTCATATTTTTTGAAATTTTCTCAAAATCTATGGGCTAACCCCTACAAAAATATTGAGTTTTTGGTAAATACTTTATATACTGAAGCCTATAATCTTTAGTGTTGTTTTAAAATTTCTACCATATTCTACATTTGTATTAATGTATGCTAAACTCTTTTTCATGGTAAATGAGCATCTTTCAATTGTTTTTATCAAATAATTTAATAAAACTTCATAATACTCCCTAAATCGATGGAATAACCACTATAAAATTATTATTTTCTTGATAAACGGAGACGACAAAGGCTCCAAACCTCTTTGAACATCATCATATGTTAGTGCAGGATGCAACTAGGCATTAAAACAATATTGTCATATTTTTTGAAATTTTCTCAAAATCTATGGGCTAACCCCTACAAAAATATTGAGTTTTTGGTAAATACTTTATATACTGAAGCCTATAATCTTTAGTGTTGTTTTAAAATTTCTACCATATTCTACATTTGTATTAATGTATGCTAAACTCTTTTTCATGGTAAATGAGCATCTTTCAATTGTTTTTATCAAATAATTTAATAAAACTTCATAATACTCCCTAAATCGATGGAATAACCACTATAAAGTTATTATTTTCTTGATAAACGGAGACGACAAAGGCTCCAAACCTCTTTGAACATCATCATATGTTAGTGCAGGATGCAACTAGGCATTAAAACAATATTGTCATATTTTTTGAAATTTTCTCAAAATCTATGGGCTAACCCCTACAAAAATATTGAGTTTTTGGTAAATACTTTATATACTGAAGCCTATAATCTTTAGTGTTGTTTTAAAATTTCTACCATATTCTACATTTGTATTAATGTATGCTAAACTCTTTTTCATGGTAAATGAGCATCTTTCAATTGTTTTTATCAAATAATTTAATAAAACTTCATAATACTCCCTAAATCGATGGAATAACCACTATAAAATTATTATTTTCTTGATAAACGGAGACGACAAAGGCTCCAAACCTCTTTGAACATCATCATATGTTAGTGCAGGATGCAACTAGGCATTAAAACAATATTGTCATATTTTTTGAAATTTTCTCAAAATCTATGGGCTAACCCCTACAAAAATATTGAGTTTTTGGTAAATACTTTATATACTGAAGCCTATAATCTTTAGTGTTGTTTTAAAATTTCTACCATATTCTACATTTGTATTAATGTATGCTAAACTCTTTTTCATGGTAAATGAGCATCTTTCAATTGTTTTTATCAAATAATTTAATAAAACTTCATAATACTCCCTAAATCGATGGAATAACCACTATAAAATTATTATTTTCTTGATAAACGGAGACGACAAAGGCTCCAAACCTCTTTGAACATCATCATATGTTAGTGCAGGATGCAACTAGGCATTAAAACAATATTGTCATATTTTTTGAAATTTTCTCAAAATCTATGGGCTAACCCCTACAAAAATATTGAGTTTTTGGTAAATACTTTATATACTGAAGCCTATAATCTTTAGTGTTGTTTTAAAATTTCTACCATATTCTACATTTGTATTAATGTATGCTAAACTCTTTTTCATGGTAAATGAGCATCGTTCAATTGTTTTTATCAAATAATTTAATAAAACTTCATAATACTCCCTAAATCGATGGAATAACCACTATAAAATTATTATTTTCTTGATAAACGGAGACGACAAAGGCTCCAAACCTCTTTGAACATCATCATATGTTAGTGCAGGATGCAACTAGGCATTAAAACAATATTGTCATATTTTTTGAAATTTTCTCAAAATCTATGGGCTAACCCCTACAAAAATATTGAGTTTTTGGTAAATACTTTATATACTGAAGCCTATAATCTTTAGTGTTGTTTTAAAATTTCTACCATATTCTACATTTGTATTAATGTATGCTAAACTCTTTTTCATGGTAAATGAGCATCGTTCAATTGTTTTTATCAAATAATTTAATAAAACTTCATAATACTCCCTAAATCGATGGAATAACCACTATAAAATTATTATTTTCTTGATAAACGGAGACGACAAAGGCTCCAAACCTCTTTGAACATCATCATATGTTAGTGCAGGATGCAACTAGGCATTAAAACAATATTGTCATATTTTTTGAAATTTTCTCAAAATCTATGGGCTAACCCCTACAAAAATATTGAGTTTTTGGTAAATACTTTATATACTGAAGCCTATAATCTTTAGTGTTGTTTTAAAATTTCTACCATATTCTACATTTGTATTAATGTATGCTAAACTCTTTTTCATGGTAAATGAGCATCTTTCAATTGTTTTTATCAAATAATTTAATAAAACTTCATAATACTCCCTAAATCGATGGAATAACCACTATAAAATTATTATTTTCTTGATAAACGGAGACGACAAAGGCTCCAAACCTCTTTGAACATCATCATATGTTAGTGCAGGATGCAACTAGGCATTAAAACAATATTGTCATATTTTTTGAAATTTTCTCAAAATCTATGGGCTAACCCCTACAAAAATATTGAGTTTTTGGTAAATACTTTATATACTGAAGCCTATAATCTTTAGTGTTGTTTTAAAATTTCTACCATATTCTACATTTGTATTAATGTATGCTAAACTCTTTTTCATGGTAAATGAGCATCGTTCAATTGTTTTTATCAAATAATTTAATAAAACTTCATAATACTCCCTAAATCGATGGAATAACCACTATAAAATTATTATTTTCTTGATAAACGGAGACGACAAAGGCTCCAAACCTCTTTGAACATCATCATATGTTAGTGCAGGATGCAACTAGGCATTAAAACAATATTGTCATATTTTTTGAAATTTTCTCAAAATCTATGGGCTAACCCCTACAAAAATATTGAGTTTTTGGTAAATACTTTATATACTGAAGCCTATAATCTTTAGTGTTGTTTTAAAATTTCTACCATATTCTACATTTGTATTAATGTATGCTAAACTCTTTTTCATGGTAAATGAGCATCTTCAATTGTTTTTATCAAATAATTTAATAAAACTTCATAATACTCCCTAAATCGATGGAATAACCACTATAAAATTATTATTTTCTTGATAAACGGAGACGACAAAGGCTCCAAACCTCTTTGAACATCATCATATGTTAGTGCAGGATGCAACTAGGCATTAAAACAATATTGTCATATTTTTTGAAATTTTCTCAAAATCTATGGGCTAACCCCTACAAAAATATTGAGTTTTTGGTAAATACTTTATATACTGAAGCCTATAATCTTTAGTGTTGTTTTAAAATTTCTACCATATTCTACATTTGTATTAATGTATGCTAAACTCTTTTTCATGGTAAATGAGCATCTACAATTGTTTTTATCAAATAATTTAATAAAACTTCATAATACTCCCTAAATCGATGGAATAACCACTATAAAGTTATTATTTTCTTGATAAACGGAGACGACAAAGGCTCCAAACCTCTTTGAACATCATCATATGTTAGTGCAGGATGCAACTAGGCATTAAAACAATATTGTCATATTTTTTGAAATTTTCTCAAAATCTATGGGCTAACCCCTACAAAATATTGAGTTTTTGGTAAATACTTTATATACTGAAGCCTATAATCTTTAGTGTTGTTTTAAAATTTCTACCATATTCTACATTTGTATTAATGTATGCTAAACTCTTTTTCATGGTAAATGAGCATCTTCAATTGTTTTTATCAAATAATTTAATAAAACTTCATAATACTCCCTAAATCGATGGAATAACCACTATAAAATTATTATTTTCTTGATAAACGGGAGACAAAAGGCTCCAAACCTCTTTGAACATCATCATATGTTAGTGCAGATGCAACTAGGCATTAAAAAAATATTGTCATATTTTTTGAAATTTTCTCAAAATCTATGGGCTTAACCCCTTTACAAAAATATTGAGTTTTTGGTAAATTCCCTAAATCGAGTGGGAATAACCATATAAAAATTTATTATTTTCTTGAAAACGGAGACGACAAAGACTCCAAACCTCTTTGAACATCATCATATGTTAGTGAAGGATGCAACTAGGCATTAAAAAATATTGTCATATTTTGAAATTTCTCAAAATCTATGGGCTAACTAACACCCCTACATAAATATTGAGTTTTTGGTAAATTCTTTATATACTGAAGCCCATAATCTTTAGTGGTGTTTTAAAATTTCTACCATATTCTACATTTGTATTAATGTATTCTGAACTCTTTTTCATGGTAAATGAGCATCGTTCAATTGTTTTATCAAATAATTTAGTAAAACTTCATAACACTCCCTAAATCGATGGAATAACCACTATAAAATTATTATTTTCTTGATAAACGGAGACGACAAAGGCTCCAAACCTCTTTGAACATCATGATATGTTAGTGAAGGATGCAACCAAGCATTAAAACAATATTGTCATATTTTTTAAAATTTTCTCAAAATCTATGGGCCCCTACAAAAATATTGAGTTTTTGGTAAATTCGTTATATAATGAAGCCCATAATCTTTAGTGTTGTTTTGAAATTTCAACCATATTCAACATTTGTATTAATGTATGCTAAACTCATTTTCATGGTAAATGAGCATCGTTCAATTGTTTTTATCAATTAATTTAGTAAAATTTTATAACACTCCCTAAACCGATGGAATAACCACTATAAAATTATTATTTTCTTGATAAACGGAGACGACAAAGGCTCCAAACCTCTCTGAACATCATCATATGTTAGTGCAGGATGCAACTAGGCATTAAAACAATATTTTCATATTTTTTGAAATTTTCTCAAAATCTATGGGCTAACCCCTACAAAAATATTGAGTTTTTGGTAAATTCTTTATATACTGAAGCCCATAATCTTTAGTGATGTTTTAAAATTTCTACCATATTCTACATTTGTATTAATGTATGCTAAACTTTTTTCATGGTAAATGAGCATCGTTCAATTGTTTTTATCAATTAATTTAGTAAAACTTCATAACACTCCCTAAATCGATGGAATAACCACTATAAAATTATTATTTTCTTGATAAACGGAGACGACAAAGGCTCCAAACCTCTTTGAACATCATCATATGTTAGTGCAGGATGCAACTAGGCATTAAAACAATATTGTCATATTTTTTGAAATTTTCTCAAAATCTATGGGCTAACCCCTACAAAAATATTGAGTTTTTGGTAAATTCTTTATATACTGAAGCCCATAATCTTTAGTGATGTTTTAAAATTTCTACCATATTCTACATTTGTATTAATGTATGCTAAACTATTTTTCATGGTAAATGAGCATCGTTCAATTGTTTTTTCAATTAATTTTGTAAAACTTCATAACACTCCCTAAATCGATGGAATAACCACTATAAAATTATTATTTTCTTGATAAACGGAGATGACAAAGGCTCCAAACCTCTTTGAACATCATCATATGTTAGTGAGGATGCAACTAGGCATTAAAACAATATTGTCATATTTTTGAAATTTTCTCAAAATCTATGGCTAACCCCTACAAAAATATTGAGTTTTTTGGTAAATTCTTTATATACTGAAGCCCATAATCTTTAGTGTTGTTTTAAAATTTCTACCATATTCTACATTTGTATTAATGTATGCTAAAATCTTTTTCATGGTAAATGAGAATCGTTCAATTGTTTTTATCAATTAATTTAGTAAACTTCATAACACTCCCTAAATCGATGGAATAACCACTATAAAATTATTATTTTCTTGATAAACGGAGACGACAAAGGCTCCAAACCTCTTTGAACATCATCATATGTTAGTGCAGGATGCAACTAGGAATTAAAAAAATATTGTCATATTTTTTGAAATTTTCTCAAAATCAATTGGCTAACCCCTACAAAAATATTGAATTTTTGGTAAATTCGTTATATACTGAAGCCCATAATCTTTAGTGTTGTTTTAAAATTTCTACCATATTCTACATTTGTATTAATGTATGCTAAACTCTTTTTCATGGTAAATGAGCATCGTTCAATTGTTTTTATCAATTAATTTAGTAAAACTTCATAACACTCCCTAAATCGATGGAATAACCACTATAAAATTATTATTTTCTTGATAAACGGAGACGACAAAGGCTCCAAACCTCTTTGAACATCATCATATGTTAGTGAAGGATGCAACCAAGCATTAAAACAATATTGTCATATTTTTTGAAATTTTCTCAAAATCTATGGGCTAACCCCTACAAAAATATTGAGTTTTTGGTAAATACTTTATATACTAAAGCCTATAATCTTTAGTGTTGTTTAAACATTTCTAACCATATTCTAAATTTGTATTAATGTATACTAAACTCATTTTCATGGTAAATTAGCATCGTTCAATTGTTTTTATCAATTAATTTAGTAAAACTTCATAATACTCCCTAAATCGATGGAATAACCACTATAAAATTATTATTTTCTTGATAAACGGAGACGACAAAGGCTCCAAACCTCTTTGAACATCATCATATGTTAGTGAAGGATGCAACTAGGCATTAAAACAATATTGTCATATTTTTTGAAATTTTCTCTAAAATCTATGGGCTAACTAACCCCTACAAAAATATTGAGTTTTGGTAAATTCTTTATATACTGAAGCCATAATCTTTAGTGTTGTTTAAAATTTCTACCATATTCTACATTTGTATTAATGTATGCTAAACTCTTTTTCATGGTAAATGAGCATCGTTCAATTGTTTTTATCAATTAATTTAGTAAAACTTCATAACACTCCCTAAATCGATGGAATAACCACTATAAAATTATTATTTTCTTGATAAACGGAGACGACAAAGGCTCCAAACCTCTTTGAACATCATCATATGTTAGTGAAGGATGCAACTAGGCATTAAAACAATATTGTCATATTTTTTGAAATTTTCTCAAAATCTATGGGCTAACCCCTACAAAAATATTGAGTTTTTGGTAAATTCTTTATATACTGAAGCCTATAATCTTTAGTGTTGTTTTAAAATTTCTACCATATTCTACATTTGTATTAATGTATGCTAAACTCTTTTCATGGTAAATGAGCATCGTTCAATTGTTTTTATCAATTAATTTAGTAAAACTTCATAACACCCTAAATCGATGGAATAACCACTATAAAATTATTATTTTCTTGGTAAACGGAGACGACAAAGACTCTAAACCTCTTTGAACATCATCATATGTTAGTGAAGGATGCAACTAGGCATTAAAAAAATATTGTCATATTTTTTGAAATTTTCTCAAAATCTATGGGCTAACCCCTACAAAAATATTGAGTTTTTGGTAAATTCCCTAAATCGATGGAATAACCAGTATAAAATTATTATTTTCTTGATAAACGGAGACGACAAAGACTCCAAACCTCTTTGAATATCATCATATGTTAGTGAAGGATGCAACTAGGCATTAAAACAATATTGTTCATATTTTTTTTTGAAATTTTCTCAAAATCTATGGGCTAACCCCTACAAAAATATTGAGTTTTTGGTAAATTCTTTATATACTGAAGCCCATAATCTTTAGTGTTTTTTTTAAATTTTCTACCATATTCTACATTGTATTAATGTATGCTAAACTCTTTTTCATGGTAAATGAGCATCGTTCAATGTTTTTATCAATTAATTTAGTAAAACTTCATAACACTCCCTAAATCGATGGAATAACCACTATAAAATTATTATTTTCTTGATAAACGGAGACGACAAAGGCTCCAAACCTCTTTGAACATCATCATATGTTAGTGAAGGATGCAAACAGGCATTAAAACAATATTGTCATATTTTTGAAATTTTCTCAAAATCTATGGGCCCCTACAAAAATATTGAGTTTTTGGTAAATTCTTTATATACTGAAGCCCATAATCTTTAGTGTTGTTTTAAAATTTCTACCATATTCTACATTTGTATTAATGTATGCTAAACTCATTTTCATGGTAAATGAGCATCGTTCAATTGTTTTTATCAATTAATTTAGTAAAACTTCATAACACTCCCTAAATCGATGGAATAACCACTATAAAATTATTATTTTCTTGATAAACGGAGACGACAAAGACTCCAAACCTCTTTGAACATCATCATATGTTAGTGCAGGATGCAACTAGGCATTAAAAAAATATTATCATATTTTTTGAAATTTTCTCAAAATCTATGGGCTAACCCCTACAAAAATATTGAGTTTTTGGTAAATTCTTTATATACTGAAGCCCATAATCTTTAGTGATGTTTTAAAATTTCTACCATATTCTACATTTGTATTAATGTATGCTAAACTCTTTCATGGTAAATGAGCATCGTTCAATTGTTTTTATCAATTAATTTAGTAAAACTTCATAACACTCCCTAAATCGATGGAATAACCACTATAAAATTATTATTTTCTTGATAAACGGAGACGACAAAGGCTCCAAACCTCTTTGAACATCATCATATGTTAGTGCAGGATGCAACTAGGCATTAAAACAATATTGTTATATTTTTTGAAATTTTCTCAAAATCTATGGGCTAACCCCTACAAAAATATTGAGTTTTTGGTAAATTCTTTATATACTGAAGCCCATAATCTTTAGTGTTGTTTTAAAATTTCTAACCATATTCTACATTTGTATTAATGTATGCTAAACTCTTTTTCATGGTAAATGAGCATCGTTCAATTGTTTTTATCAATTAATTTAGTAAAACTTCATAACACTCCCTAAATCGATGGAATAACCACTATAAAATTATTATTTTCTTAATAAACGGAGACGACAAAGGCTCCAAACCTCTTTGAACATCATCATATGTTAGTGCAGGATGCAACTAGGCATTAAAACAATATTGTCATATTTTTGAAATTTTCTCAAAATCTATGGGCTAACCCCTACAAAAATATTGAATTTTTGGTAAATTCGTTATATAATGAAGCCCATAATCTATAGTGTTTTTTAAAATTCTACCATATTCTACATTTGTATTAATGTATGCTAAACTCTTTTCATGGTAAATGAGCATCGTTCAATTGTTTTATCAATTAATTTAGTAAAACTTCATAACACTCCCTAAATCGATGGAATAACCACTATAAAATTATTATTTCTTGATAAACGGAGACGACAAAGGCTCCAAACCTCTTTGAACATCATCATATGTTAGTGCAAGATGCAACTAGGCATAAAACAATATTGTCATATTTTTGAAATTTTCTCAAAATCTATGGGCCCCCTACAAAAATATTGAGTTTTTGGTAAATTCTTATATATACTGAAGCCCATAATCTTTAGTGATGATTTAAAATTTCTACCATATTCTACATTTGTATTAATGTATGCTAAACTCTTTTTCATGGTAAATGAGCATCGTTCAATTGTTTTTATCAATTAATTTAGTAAAACTGCATAATACTCCCTAAATCGATGGAATAACCACTATAAAATTATTATTTTCTTGATAAACGGAGACGACAAAGGCTCCAAACCTCTTTGAACATCATCATATGTTAGTGCAGGATGCAACTAGGCATAAAAAAATATTATCATATTTTTTGAAATTTTCTCAAAATCTATGGGCTAACACCCCTACAAAAATATTGAGTTTTTGGTAAATTCTTTATATACAGAAGCCTATAATCTTTAGTGTTGTTTAAAAATTTCTAACCATATTCTAAATTTGTATTAATGTATACTAAATTCATTTTCATGGTAAATGAGCATCGTTCAATTGTTTTTATCAATTAATTTAGTAAAACTTCATAACACTCCCTAAATCGATGGAATAACCACTATAAAATTATTATTTTCTTGATAAACGGAGACGACAAAGGCTCCAAACCTCTTTGAACATCATCATATGTTAGTGCAGGATGCAACTAGGCATTAAAACAATATTGTCATATTTTTTGAAATTTTCTCAAAATCTATGCTAACCCCTACAAAAATATTGAGTTTTTGGTAAATCTTATATACTGAAGCCCAATCTTTAGTGTTGTTTTAAAATTTCTACCATATTCTACATTTGTATTAATGTATGCTAAACTCATTTTTCATGGTAAATGAGCATCGTTCAATTGTTTTTATCAATTAATTTAGTAAAACTTCATAACACTCCCTAAATCGATGGAATAACCACTATAAAATTATTATTTTCTTGATAAACGGAGACGACAAAGCTCCAAACCTCTTTGAACATCATCATATGTTAGTGAAGGATGCAACCAAGCATTAAAAACAATATTGTCATTTTTTGAAATTTTCTCAAAATCTATGGCTAACCCCTACAAAAATATTGAGTTTTTGGTAAATCTTTATATACTGAAGCCCATAATCTTTAGTGTTGTTTTAAAATTTCTACCATATTCTACATTTGTATTAATGTATGCTAAACTCATTTTCATGGTAAATGAGCATCGTTCAATTGTTTTTATCAATTAATTTAGTAAAACTTCATAACACTCCCTAAATCGATGGAATAACCACTATAAAATTATTTTTCTTGATAAACGGAGACGACAAAGACTCCAAACCTCTTTGAACATCATCATATGTTAGTGAGGATGCAACTAGGCATTAAAAAATATTGTCATATTTTTTGAAATTTTCTCAAAATCTATGGGCTAACCCCTACAAAAATATTGAGTTTTTGGTAAATTCTTTATATACTGAAGCCCAATCTTTAGTGTGTTTTTAAAATTTCTACCATATTCTACATTTGTATTAATGTATGCTAAACCTTTTTCATGGTAAATGAGCATCGTTCAATTGTTTTTATCAATTAATTTAGTAAAACTTCATAACACTCCCTAAATCGATGGAATAACCACTATAAAATTATTATTTTCTTGATAAACGGAGACGACAAAGCTCCAAACCTCTTGAAATCATCATATGTTAGTGAAGGATGCAACTAGGCATTAAAACAATATTGTCATATTTTTTGAAATTTTCTCAAAATCTATGGGCTAACCCCTACAAAAATATTGAGTTTTGGTAAATTCTTATATACTAAAGCCCATAATCTTTAGTGTTGTTTAAAATTTCTAACCATATTCTACATTTGTATTAATGTATACTAAACTCATTTCATGGTAAATGAGCATCGTTCAATTGTTTTTATCAATTAATTTAGTAAAACTTCATAACACTCCCTAAATCGATGGAATAACCACTATAAAATTATTATTTTCTTGATAAACGGAGACGACAAAGGCTCCAAACCTCTTTGAACATCATCATATGTTAGTGCAGGATGCAACTAGGCATTAAAACAATATTGTTATATTTTTTGAAATTTTCTCAAAATCTATGGGCTAACTATTACAAAAATATTGAGTTTTTGGTAAATTCGTTATATAATGAAGCCCATAATCTTTAGTGTTGTTTTAAAATTTCTACCATATTCTACATTTGTATTAATGTATGCTAAACTCTTTTTCATGGTAAATGAGCATCGTTCAATTGTTTTTATCAATTAATTTAGTAAAACTTCATAACACTCCCTAAATCGATGGAATAACCACTATAAAATTATTATTTTCTTGATAAACGGAGACGACAAAGGCTCCAAACCTCTTTGAACATCATCATATGTTAGTGCAGGATGCAACTAGCATTAAAAAATATTGTCATATTTTTGAAATTTTCTCAAAATCTATGGGCTAACCCCTACAAAAATATTGAGTTTTTGGTAAATACTTTATAACTAAAGCTATAATCTTTTTGGTTGTTTAAAATTTCTAACCATATTCTACATTTGTATTAATGTATACTAAACTCATTTTTCATGTAAATGATCATCGTTCAATTGTTTTTATCAATTAATTTAATAAAACTTCATAACACTCCCTAAATCGATGGAATAACCACTATAAAATTATTATTTTCTTGATAAACGGAGACGACAAAGGCTCCAAACCTCTTTGAACATCATCATATATTAGTGAAGGATGCAACCAAGCATTAAAACAATATTGTCATATTTTTGAAATTTTCTCAAAATCTATGGGCTAACCCCTACAAAAATATTGAGTTTTTGGTAAATACTTTATATACTAAAGCCTATAATCTTTAGTGTTGTTTAAAAATTTCTAACCATATTCTAAATTTGTTTTAATGTATACTAAACTCATTTTCATGGTAAATTAGCATCGTTCAATTGTTTTTATCAATTAATTTAGTAAACCTTCATAACACTCCCTTTATCGATGGAATAACCACTATAAAATTATTATTTTCTTGATAAACGGAGACAACAAAGGCTCCAAACCTCTTTGAACATCATCATATGTTAGTGAATGATGCAACCAAGCATTAAAACAATATTGTCATATTTTTTGAAATTTTCTCAAAATCTATGGCTAACCCCTATAAAAATATTGAGTTTTTGGTAAATTCTTAATATACTGAA
The DNA here is from genome assembly GCF_000309985.2 of Brassica rapa. NCBI lineage: Eukaryota > Viridiplantae > Streptophyta > Magnoliopsida > Brassicales > Brassicaceae > Brassica > Brassica rapa. Next base: position 21,759 of record NW_022610952.1, read on the forward strand.
GCCCATAATATTTAGTGATGTTTTAAAATTTCTACCATGTTCTACATTTGTATTAATGTATGCTAAACTCTTTTTCATGGTAAATGAGCATCGTTCAATTTTTTTTTCAATTAAGTTTTTAATACTTCATAACACTCCCTAAATCGATGGAATAACCACTATAAAATTATTATTTTCTTGATAAACGGAGACGACAAGGCTCCAAACCTCTTTGAACATCATCATATGTTAGTGAAGGATGCAACCAAGCATTAAAACAATATTGTCATATTTTTTGAAATTTTCTCAAAATCTATGGGCTAACCCCTACAAAATATTGAGTTTTTGGTAAATTCTTTATATACTGAAGCCCATAATCTTTAGTGATGTTTTAAAATTTCTACCATATTCTACATTTGTATTAATGTATGCTAAACTCTTTTTAATGGTAAATGAGCATCGTTCAATTGTTTTTATCAATTAATTTAGTAAAACTTCATAATACTCCCTAAATCGATGGAATAACCACTATAAAATTATTATTTTCTTGATAAACGGAGACGACAAAGGCTCCAAACCTCTTTGAACATCATCATATGTTAGTGCAGGATGCAACAAGCATTAAAACAATATTGATCTAACTCTACAAAATATTGAGTTTTTGGTAAATTCGTTTATATAATGAAGCCCATAATCTTTAGTGTTGTTTTAAAATTTCTACCATATTCTACATTTGTATTAATGTATGCTAAACTCTTTTTCATGGTAAATGAGCATCGTTCAATTGTTTTTATCAATTAATTAGTAAACTTTATAACACTCCCTAAATCGATGGAATAACCACTATAAAATTATTATTTTCTGATAAACGGAGACGACAAAGGCTCCAAACCTCTTTGAACATCATCATATGTTAGTGCAGGATGCAACTAGGCATTAAAACAATATTGTCATATTTTTTGAAATTTTCTCAAAATCTATGGGCTAACCCCTACAAAAATATTGAGTTTTTGGTAAATACTTTATATACTGAAGCCTATAATCTTTTTTGTTTTTAAAATTTCTACCATATTCTACATTTGTATTAATGTATGCTAAAACTCATTTTCATGGTAAATGAGCATCGTTCAATTGTTTTTATCAATTAATTTAATAAAACTTCATAACACTCCCTAAATCGATGGAATAACCACTATAAAATTATTATTTTCTTGATAAACGGAGACGACAAAGGCTCCAAACCTCTTTGAACATCATCATATATTAGTGAAGGATGCAACCAAGCATTAAAACAATATTGTCATATTTTTTGAAATTTTCTCAAAATCTATGGGCTAACCCCTACAAAATATTGAGTTTTTGGTAAATACTTTATATACTAAAGCCTATAATCTTTAGTGTTGTTTAAAAATTTGTAACCATATTCTAAATTTGTTTTAATGTATACTAAACTCATTTTCATGGTAAATTAGCATCGTTCAATTGTTTTTATCAATTAATTTAGTAAAACTTCATAACTACATACCCTAAAAATCGATGGAATAACCACTATAAAATTATTATTTTCTTGATAAACGGAGACCAGAAAGACTCCAAACCTTTCTGAAAATCATCATATGTTAGTGAAGGATGCAACTAGGCATTAAAACAATATTGTCATATTTTTTGAAATTTTTTTTCAAAATCTATGGGCTATAACCCCTACAAAAATATTGAGTTTTTGGTAAAATCTTTATATACTGAAGCCCATAATCTTTAGTGATGTTTTAAAATTTCTACCATATTCTACATTTGTATTAATGTATTCTGAACTCTTTTTCATGGTAAATGAGCATCGTTCAATTGTTTTTATCAAATAATTTAGTAAAACTTCATAACACTCCCTAAATCGATGGAATAACCACTATAAAATTATTATTTTCTTGATAAACGGAGACGACAAAGGCTCCAAACCTCTTTGAACATCATCATATGTTAGTGAAGGATGCAACCAAGCATTAAAACAATATTGTCATATTTTTTGAAATTTTCTCAAAATCTATGGGCTAACCCCTACAAAAATATTGAGTTTTTGGTAAATTCGTTATATAATGAAGCCCATAATCTTTAGTGTTGTTTTAAAATTTCTACCATATTCTACATTTGTATTAATGTATGCTAAACTCATTTTCATGGTAAATGAGCATCGTTCAATTGTTTTTATCAATTAATTTAGTAAAATTTTATAACACTCCCTAAATCGATGGAATAACCACTATAAAATTATTATTTTCTTGATAAACGGAGACGACAAAGGCTCCAAACCTCTTTGAACATCATCATATGTTAGTGCAGGATGCAATTAGGCATTAAAAAAATATTATCATATTTTTTGAAATTTTCTCAAAATCTATGGGCTAACCCCTACAAAAATATTGAGTTTTTGGTAAATTCGTTATATACTGAAGCCCATAATCTTTAGTGTTGTTTTAAAATTTCTACCATATTCTAAATTTGTATTAATGTATGCTAAACTCTTTTTCATGGTAAATGAGCATCGTTCAATTGTTTTTATCAATTAATTTAGTAAAACTTCATAACACTCCCTAAATCGATGGAATAACCACTATAAATTATTATTTTTTTGATAAACGGAGACGACAAAGGCTCCAAACCTCTTTGAACATCATCATATGTTAGTGAAGGATGCAACAAGCATTAAAACAATATTGTCATATTTTTTGAAATTTTCTCAAAATCTATGGGCTAACCCCTACAAAAATATTGAGTTTTTGGTAAATACTTATATACTAAGCCTATAATCTTTAGTGTTGTTTTAAAATTTCTAACCATATTCTAAATTTGTATTAATGTATACTAAACTCATTTTCATGGTAAATGAGCATCGTTCAATTGTTTTTATCAATTAATTTAGTAAAACTTCATACACTCCCTAAATCGATGGAATAACCACTATAAAATTATTATTTTCTTGATAAACGGAGACGAAAAGGCTCCAAACCTCTTTGAACATCATCATATGTTAGTGAATGATGCAAACAAGCATTAAAACAAAAATGCAACCCTACAAAAATATTGAGTTTTTGGTAAATTCGTTATATACTGAAGCCCATAATCTTTAGTGTTGTTTTAAAATTTCTAACCATATTCTACATTTGTATTAATGTATGCTAAACTCATTTTTCATGGTAAATGAGCATCGTTCAATGTTTTTATCAATTAATTTAGTAAAACTTCATAACACTCCCTAAATCGATGGAATAACCACTATAAAATTATTATTTTCTTGATAAACGGAGACGACAAACTCCAAACCTCTTTGAACATCATCATATGTTAGTGCAGGATGCAACTAGGCAGCATTAAAAAATATTATCATATTTTTTGAAATTTTCTCAAAATCTATGGGCTAACCCCTACAAAAATATTGAGTTTTTGGTAAATACTTTATATACGAAGCCTAAATCTTTAGTGTTGTTTAAAATTTCTAACCATATTCTACATTTGTATTAATGTATACTAAAATTATTTTCATGGTAAATTAGCATCGTTCAATTGTTTTTATCAATTAATTTAGTAAAACTTCATAACACTCCCTAAATCGATGGAATAACCACTATAAAATTATTATTTTCTTGATAAACGGAGACGACAAAGGCTCCAAACCTCTTTGAACATCATCATATGTTAGTGAAGGATGCAACCAAGCATTAAAACAATATTGTCATATTTTTTGAAATTTTCTCAAAATCTATGGGCTAACCCCTACAAAAATATTGAGTTTTTGGTAAATTCTTTATATACTGAAGCCCATAATCTTTAGTGTTGTTTTAAAAGTTCTAACCATATTCTAAATTTGTATTAATGTATACTAAACTCATTTTCATGGTAAATGAGCATCGTTCAATTGTTTTTATCAATTAATTTAGTAAAACTTCATAATACTCCCTAAATCGATGGAATAACCACTATAAAATTATTATTTTCTTGATAAACGGAGACGACAAAGACTCCAAACCTCTTTGAACATCATCATATGTTAGTGAAGGATGCAACTAGGCATTAAAACAATATTGTCATATTTTTTGAAATTTTTTCAAAATCTATGGGCTAACCCTACAAAAATATTGAGTTTTTGGTAAATTCTTTATATACTGAAGCCATAATCTTTAGTGTTGTTTTAAAATTTCTACCATATTCTACATTTGTATTAATGTATGCTAAACTTTTTTCATGGTAAATGAGCATCGTTCAATTGTTTTTATCAATTAATTTAGTAAAACTTCATAATACTACTCCCTAAATCGATGGAATAACCACTATAAAATTATTATTTTCTTGATAAACGGAGACGACAAAGGCTCCAAACCTCTTTGAACATCATCATATGTTAGTGAAGGATGCAACAAGCATTAAACAAATATTGTCATATTTTTTGAAATTTTCTCAAAATCTATGGGCTAACCCCTACAAAAATATTGAGTTTTTGGTAAATTCGTTATATACTGAAGCCATAATCTTTAGTGTTGTTTTAAAATTTCTACCATATTCTACATTTGTATTAATGTATGCTAAACTCTTTTCATGGTAAATGAGCATCGTTCAATTGTTTTTATCAATTAATTTAGTAAAACTTCATAACACTCCCTAAATCGATGGAATAACCACTATAAAATTATTATTTTCTTGATAAACGGAGACGACAAAGGCTCAAACCTCTTTGAACATCATCATATGTTAGTGAAGAGGCAAAACAAGCATTAAATTTTCAATCTATGGCTAACCCCTACAAAAATATTGAGTTTTTGGTAAATTCTTTATATACTGAAGCCCATAATCTTTAGTGTTGTTTTAAAATTTCTACCATATTCTACATTTGTATTATGTGTATACTAAACTCTTTTTCATGGTAAATGAGCATCGTTCAATTGTTTTTATCAATTAATTTAGTAAAACTTCATAACACTCCCTAAATCGATGGAATAACCACTATAAAATTATTATTTTCTTGATAAACGGAGACGACAAAGGCTCCAAACCTCTTTGAACATCATCATATGTTAGTGAAGGATGCAACTAGGCATAAAAAAATATTTCATATTTTTTGAAATTTTCTCAAAATCTATGGGCTACCTACGAAAATATTGAGTTTTTGGTAAATACTTTATATACTAAGCCTATAATCTTTAGTGTTGTTTTCAAATTTTTAACCATATTCTACATTTGTATTAATGTATGCTAAACTCATTTTCATGGTAAATGAGCATCGTTCAATTGTTTTTATCAATTAATTTAGTAAAACTTCATAACACTCCCTAAATCGATGGAATAACCACTATAAAATTATTATTTTCTTGATAAACGGAGACGACAAAGGCTCCAAACCTCTTTGAACATCATCATATGTTAGTGAAGGATGCAACCAAGCATTAAAACAATATTGTCATATTTTTTGAAATTTTCTCAAAATCTATGGGCTAACCCCTACAAAAATTTTGAGTTTTTGGTAAATACTTTATATACTAAAGCCTATAATCTTTAGTGTTGTTTAAAAATTTCTAACCATATTCTAAATTTGTTTAATGTATACTAAACTCTTTTCATGGTAAATGAGCATCGTTCAATTGTTTTTATCAATTAATTTAGTAAAACTTCATAACACTCCCTAAATCGATGGAATAACCACTATAAAATTATTATTTTCTTGATAAACGGAGACAAAAGGCTCCAAACCTCTTTGAACATCATCATATGTTAGTGAAGGATGCAACTAGGCATTAAAAAACAATTTGTCATATTTTTGAAATTTTCTCAAAATCTATGGGCTAACCCCTACAAAAATATGAGTTTTTGGTAAATTCTTTATATACTGAAGCCCATAATCTTTAGTGTGTTTTTTAAATTTCTAACCATATTCTACATTTGTATTAATGTATGCTAAACTCTTTCATGGTAAATGAGCATCGTTCAATTGTTTTTATCAATTAATTTAGTAAAACTTCATAACACTCCCTAAATCGATGGAATAACCACTATAAAATTATTATTTTCTTGATAAACGGAGACGACAAAGGCTCCAAACCTCTTTGAACATCATCATATGTTAGTGAAGGATGCAACCAAGCATTAAAACAATATTGTCATATTTTTTGAAATTTTCTCAAAATCTATGGGCTAACCCCTACAAAAATATTGAGTTTTTGGTAAATTCGTTATATAATGAAGCCCATAATCTTTAGTGTTGTTTTAAAATTTCTACCATATTCTACATTTGTATTAATGTATGCTAAACTCATTTTCATGGTAAATGAGCATCGTTCAATTGTTTTTATCAATTAATTTAGTAAAATTTTATAACACTCCCTAAATCGATGGAATAACCACTATAAAATTATTATTTTCTTGATAAACGGAGACGACAAAGGCTCCAAACCTTTCTGAACATCATCATATGTTAGTGCAGGATGCAATTAGGCATTAAAAAATATTATCATATTTTTTGAAATTTTCTCAAAATCTATGGGCTAACAACCCCTACAAAAATATTGAGTTTTTGGTAAATTCGTTATATACTGAAGCCCATAATCTTTAGTGTTGTTTTAAAATTTCTACCATATTCTACATTTGTATTAATGTATGCTAAACTATTTTCATGGTAAATGAGCATCGTTCAATTGTTTTTATCAATTAATTTAGTAAAACTTCATAACACTCCCTAAATCGATGGAATAACCACTATAAAATTATTATTTTCTTGATAAACGGAGACGACAAAGGCTCCAAACCTCTTTGAACATCATCATATGTTAGTGAAGGATGCAACCAAGCATTAAAACAATATTGTCATATTTTTTGAAATTTTCTCAAAATCTATGGGCTAACCCCTACAAAAATATTGAGTTTTTGGTAAATACTTTATATACTAAAGCCTATAATCTTTAGTGTTGTTTTAAAATTTCTAACCATATTCTAAATTTGTATTAATGTATACTAAACTCATTTTCATGGTAAATGAGCATCGTTCAATTGTTTTTATCAATTAATTTAGTAAAACTTCATAACACTCCCTAAATCGATGGAATAACCACTATAAAATTATTATTTTCTTGATAAACGGAGACGACAAAAGCTCCAAACCTCTTTGAACATCATCATATGTTAGTGAAGGATGCAACCAAGCATTAAAACAATATTGTCATATTTTTTGAAATTTTCTCAAAATCTATGGGCTAACCCCTACAAAAATATTGAGTTTTTGGTAAATTCGTTATATAACGAAGCCCATAATCTTTAGTGTTGTTTTAAAATTTCTACCATATTCTACATTTGTATTAATGTATGCTAAACTCTTTTTCATGGTAAATGAGCATCGTTCAATTGTTTTTATCAATTAATTTAGTAAAACTTCATAACACTCCCTAAATCGATGGAATAACCACTATAAAATTATTATTTTCTTGATAAACGGAGACGACAAAGGCTCCAAACCTCTTTGAACATCATCATATGTTAGTGCAGGATGCAACTAGGAATTAAAAAAATATTGTCATATTTTTTGAAATTTTCTCAAAATCAATTGGCTAACCCCTACAAAAATATTGAATTTTTGGTAAATTCGTTATATACTAAGCCATAATCTTTAGTGTTGTTTTAAAATTTCTACCATATTCTACATTTGTATTAATGTATGCTAAACTCTTTTTCATGGTAAATGAGCATCGTTCAATTGTTTTTATCAATTAATTTAGTAAAACTTCATAACACTCCCTAAATCGATGGAATAACCACTATAAAATTATTATTTTCTTGATAAACGGAGACGACAAAGGCTCCAAACCTCTTTGAACATCATCATATGTTAGTGAAGGATGCAACCAAGCATTAAAACAATATTGTCATATTTTTTGAAATTTTCTCAAAATCTATGGGCTAACCCCTACAAAAATATTGAGTTTTTGGTAAATTCTTTATATACTGAAGCCCATAATCTTTAGTGTTGTTTTAAAATTTCTACCATATTCTACATTTGTATTAATGTATGCTAAACTCTTTTTCATGGTAAATGAGCATCGTTCAATTGTTTTTATCAATTAATTTAGTAAAACTTCATAACACTCCCTAAATCGATGGAATAACCACTATAAAATTATTATTTTCTTGATAAACGGAGACGACAAAGGCTCCAAACCTCTTTGAACATCATCATATGTTAGTGCAGGATGCAACTAGGCATTAAAAAATATTATCATATTTTTTGAAATTTTCTCAAAATCTATGGGCTAACCCCTACAAAAATATTGAGTTTTTGGTAAATTCGTTATATACTGAAGCCCATAATCTTTAGTGTTGTTTTAAAATTTCTACCATATTCTACATTTGTATTAATGTATGCTAAACTATTTTTCATGGTAAATGGTCATCGTTCAATTGTTTTTATCAATTAATTTAATAAAACTTCATAACACTCCCTAAATCGATGGAATAACCACTATAAAATTATTATTTTCTTGATAAACGGAGACGACAAAGGCTCCAAACCTCTTTGAACATCATCATATGTTAGTGAAGGATGCAACCAAGCATTAAAACAATATTGTCATATTTTTTGAAATTTTCTCAAAATCTATGGGCTAACCCCTACAAAAATATTGAGTTTTTGGTAAATACTTTATATACTAAAGCCTATAATCTTTAGTGTTGTTTTAAAATTTCTAACCATATTCTAAATTTGTATTAATGTATGCTAAACTCATTTTCATGGTAAATGAGCATCGTTCAATTGTTTTTATCAATTAATTTAGTAAAACTTCATAACACTCCCTAAATCGATGGAATAACCACTATAAAATTATTATTTTCTTGATAAACGGAGACGACAAATGCTCCAAACCTCTTTGAACATCATCATATGTTAGTGAATGATGCAACCAAGCATTAAAACAATATTGTCATATTTTTTGAAATTTTCTCAAAATCTATGGGCTAACCCCTACAAAAATATTGAGTTTTTGGTAAATTCGTTATATACTGAAGCCTATAATCTTTAGTGTTGTTTAAACATTTCTAACCATATTCTACATTTGTATTAATGTATACTAAACTCATTTTCATGGTAAATTAGCATCGTTCAATTTTTTTTATCAATTAATTTAGTAAAACTTCATAACACTCCCTAAATCGATGGAATAACCACTATAAAATTATTATTTTCTTGATAAACGGAGACGACAAAGGCTCCAAACCTCTTTGAACATCATCATATGTTAGTGAAGGATGCAACTAGGCATTAAAACAATATTGTCATATTTTTTGAAATTTTCTCAAAATCTATGGGCTAACCCCTACAAAAATATTGAGTTTTTGGTAAATTCTTTATATACTGAAGCCCATAATCTTTAGTGATGTTTTAAAATTTCTACCATATTCTACATTTGTATTAATGTATGCTAAACTCTTTTTCATGGTAAATGAGCATCGTTCAATTGTTTTTATCAATTAATTTAGTAAAACTTCATAACACTCCCTAAATCGATGGAATAACCACTATAAAATTATTATTTTCTTGATAAACGGAGACGACAAAGGCTCCAAACCTCTTTGAACATCATCATATGTTAGTGAAGGATGCAACCAAGCATTAAAACAATATTGTCATATTTTTTGAAATTTTCTCAAAATCTATGGGCTAACCCCTACAAAAATATTGAGTTTTTGGTAAATTCGTTATATACTGAAGCCCATAATCTTTAGTGTTGTTTTAAAATTTCTACCATATTCTACATTTGTATTAATGTATGCTAAACTCTTTTTCATGGTAAATGAGCATCGTTCAATTGTTTTTATCAATTAATTTAGTAAAACTTCATAACACTCCCTAAATCGATGGAATAACCACTATAAAATTATTTTTTCTTGATAAACGGAGACGACAAAGGCTCCAAACCTCTTTGAACATCATCATATGTTAGTGAATGATGCAAACAAGCATTAAAACAATCTATGGGCTAACCCTACAAAAATATTGAGTTTTTGGTAAATTCGTTATATAATGAAGCCCATAATCTTTAGTGTTGTTTTAAAATTTCTACCATATTCTACATTTGTATTAATGTATGCTAAACTCTTTTTCATGGTAAATGAGCATCGTTCAATTGTTTTTATCAATTAATTTAGTAAAACTTCATAACACTCCCTAAATCGATGGAATAACCACTATAAAATTATTATTTTCTTGATAAACGGAGACGACAAAGGCTCCAAACCTCTTTGAACATCATCATATGTTAGTGCAGGATGCAACTAGGCATTAAAAAAATATTATCATATTTTTTGAAATTTTCTCAAAATCTATGGGCTAACCCCTACAAAAATATTGAGTTTTTGGTAAATACTTTATATACTAAAGCCTATAATCTTTAGTGTTGTTTAAACATTTCTAACCATATTCTACATTTGTATTAATGTATACTAAACTCATTTTCATGGTAAATTAGCATCGTTCAATTTTTTTTATCAATTAATTTAGTAAAACTTCATAACACTCCCTAAATCGATGGAATAACCACTATAAAATTATTATTTTCTTGATAAACGGAGACGACAAAAGCTCCAAACCTCTTTGAACATCATCATATGTTAGTGAAGGATGCAACCAAGCATTAAAACAATATTGTCATATTTTTTGAAATTTTCTCAAAATCTATGGGCTAACCCCTACAAAAATATTGAGTTTTTGGTAAATACTTTATATACTAAAGCCTATAATCTTTAGTGTTGTTTAAACATTTCTAACCATATTCTAAATTTGTATTAATGTATACTAAACTCATTTTCATGGTAAATGAGCATCGTTCAATTGTTTTTATCAATTAATTTAGTAAAACTTCATAACACTCCCTAAATCGATGGAATAACCACTATAAAATTATTATTTTCTTGATAAACGGAGACGACAAAGACTCCAAACCTCTTTGAACATCATCATATGTTAGTGAAGGATGCAACTAGGCATTAAAACAATATTGTCATATTTTTTGAAATTTTCTCAAAATCTATGGGCTAACCCCTACAAAAATATTGAGTTTTTGGTAAATTCTTTATATACTGAAGCCCATAATCTTTAGTGATGTTTTAAAATTTCTACCATATTCTACATTTGTATTAATGTATGCTAAACTTTTTTCATGGTAAATGAGCATCGTTCAATTGTTTTTATCAATTAATTTTGTAAAACTTCATAACACTTCTAAATCGACGGAATAACTACTATAAAATTATTATTTTCTTGATAAACGGAGATGACAAAGGCTCCAAACCTCTTTTAACATCATCATATGTTAGTGAAGGATGCAACCAACCATTAAAAAAATCTATTCATATTTTTTGAAATTTTCTCAAAATTTATGGGCTAACCCCTACAAAAATATTGAGTTTTTGGTAAATTCGTTATATACTGAAGCCCATAATCTTTAGTGTTGTTTTAAAATTTCTACCATATTCTACATTTGTATTAATGTATGCTAAACTCATTTTCATGGTAAATGAGCATCGTTCAATTGTTTTTATCAATTAATTTAATAAAACTTCATAACACTCCCTAAATCGATGGAATAACCACTATAAAATTATTATTTTCTTGATAAACGGAGACGACAAAGGCTCCAAACCTCTCTGAACATCATCATATGTTAGTGCAGGATGCAATTAGGCATTAAAAAAATATTATCATATTTTTTGAAATTTTCTCAAAATCTATGGGCTAACCCCTACAAAAATATTGAGTTTTTGGTAAATTCGTTATATACTGAAGCCCATAATCTTTAGTGTTGTTTTAAAATTTCTACCATATTCTACATTTGTATTAATGTATGCTAAACTCTTTTTCATGGTAAATGAGCATCGTTCAATTGTTTTTATCAATTAATTTAGTAAAACTTCATAACACTCCCTAAATCGATGGAATAACCACTATAAAATTATTATTTTCTTGATAAACGGAGACGACAAAGGCTCCAAACCTCTTTGAACATCATCATATGTTAGTGCAGGATGCAACCAAGCATTAAAACAATATTGTCATATTTTTTGAAATTTTCTCAAAATCTATGGGCTAACCCCTACAAAAATATTGAGTTTTTGGTAAATACTTTATATACTAAAGCCTATAATCTTTAGTGTTGTTTTAAAATTTCTAACCATATTCTAAATTTGTATTAATGTATGCTAAACTCTTTTTCATTGTAAATGAGCATCGTTCAATTGTTTCTATCAATTAATTTAGTAAAACTTCATAACACTCCCTAAATCGATGGAATAACCACTATAAAATTATTATTTTCTTGATAAACGGAGACGACAAAGGCTCCAAACCTCTTTGAACATCATCATATGTTAGTGAAGGATGCAACAAGCATTAAAACAATATTGTCATATTTTTTGAAATTTTCTCAAAATCTATGGGCTAACCCCTACAAAAATATTAAAATTTTGGTAAATTCGTTATATAATGAAGCCCATAATCTGTAGTGTTGTTTTAAAATTTCTACCATATTCTACATTTGTATTAATGTATGCTAAACTCTTTTTATGGTAAATGAGCATCGTTCAATTGGTTTTATCAATTAATTTAGTAAAACTTTATAACACTCCCTAAATCGATGAAATAACCACTATAAAATTATTATTTTCTTGATAAACGGAGACGACAAAGGCTCCAAACCTCTTTGAACATCATCATATGTTAGTGCAGGATGCAACTAGGTATTAAAAAATATTATCATATTTTTTGAAATTTTCTCAAAATCTATGGGCTAACCCCTACAAAAATATTGAATTTTTGGTAAATTCGTTATATAATGAAGCCCATAATCTTTAGTGTTGTTTTAAAATTTCTACCATATTCTACATTTGTATTAATGTATGCTAAACTCTTTTTATGGTAAATGAGCATCGTTCAATTGTTTTTATCAAATAATTTAGTAAAACTTCATAACACTCCCTAAATCGATGGAATAACCACTATAAAATTATTATTTTCTTGATAAACGGAGACGACAAAGGCTCCAAACCTCTTTGAACATCATCATATGTTAGTGAAGGATGCAACCAAGCATTAAAACAATATTGTCATATTTTTTGAAATTTTCTCAAAATCTATGGGCTAACCCCTACAAAAATATTGAGTTTTTGGTAAATTCGTTATATAATGAAGCCCATAATCTTTAGTGTTGTTTTAAAATTTCTACCATATTCTACATTTGTATTAATGTATGCTAAACTCATTTTCATGGTAAATGAGCATCGTTCAATTGTTTTTATCAATTAATTTAGTAAAACTTCATAACACTCCCTAAATCGATGGAATAACCACTATAAAATTATTATTTTCTTGATAAACGGAGACGACAAAGGCTCCAAACCTCTTTGAACATCATCATATGTTAGTGAATGATGCAAACAAGCATTAAAACAATGATGCAACCCTACAAAAATATTGAGTTTTTGGTAAATTCGTTATATAATGAAGCCCATAATCTTTAGTGTTGTTTTAAAATTTCTACCTTATTCTACATTTTTATTAATGTATGCTAAACTCTTTTTCATGGTAAATGAGCATCGTTCAATTGTGTTTATCAATTAATTTAGTAAAATTTTATAACACTCCCTAAATCGATGGAATAACCACTATAAAATTATTATTTTCTTGATAAACGGAGACGACAAAGACTCCAAACCTCTTTGAACATCATCATATGTTAGTGCAGGATGCAACTAGGCATTAAAAAATACTATCATATTTTTTGAAATTTTCTCAAAATCTATGGGCTAACCCCTACAAAAATATTGAGTTTTTGGTAAATACTTTATATACAGAAGCCTATAATCTTTAATGTTGTTTAAAAATTTCTAACCATATTCTAAATTTGTATTAATGTATCTAAACTATTTTCATGGTAAATGAGCATCGTTCAATTTTTTTTATCAATTAATTTAGTAAAACTTCATAACACTCCCTAAATCGATGGAATAACCACTATAAAATTATTATTTTCTTGATAAACGGAGACGACAAAGCTCCAAACCTCTTTGAACATCATCATATGTTAGTGAAGGATGCAACCAAGCATTAAAACAATATTGTCATATTTTTTGAAATTTTTTCAAAATCTATGGGCTAACCCCTACAAAAATATTGAGTTTTTGGTAAATACTTTATATACTAAAGCCTATAATCTTTAGTGTTGTTTAAAAATTTCTAACCATATTCTAAATTTGTATTAATGTATACTAAACTCATTTTCATGGTAAATGAGCATCGTTCAATTGTTTTTATCAATTAATTTAGTAAAACTTCATAATACTCCCTAAATCGATGGAATAACCACTATAAAATTATTATTTTCTTGATAAACGGAGACGACAAAGACTCCAAACCTCTTTGAACATCATCATATGTTAGTGAAGGATGCAACTAGGCATTAAAACAATATTTTCATATTTTTTGAAATTTTCTCAAAATCTATGGGCTAACCCCTACAAAAATATTGAGTTTTTGGTAAATTCTTTATATACTGAAGCCCATAATCTTTAGTGTTGTTTTAAAATTTCTACCATATTCTACATTTGTATTAATGTATGCTAAACTCTTTTTCATGGTAAATGAGCATCGTTCAATTGTTTTTATCAATTAATTTAGTAAAACTTCATAACACTCCCTAAATCGATGGAATAACCACTATAAAATTATTATTTTCTTGATAAACGGAGACGACAAAGGCTCCAAACCTCTTTGAACATCATCATATGTTAGTGAAGGATGCAACCAAGCATTAAAACAATATTGTCATATTTTTTGAAATTTTCTCAAAATCTATGGGCTAACCCCTACAAAAATATTGAGTTTTTGGTAAATTCGTTATATAATGAAGCCCATAATCTTTAGTGATGTTTTAAAATTTCTACCATATTCTACATTTGTATTAATGTATGCTAAACTCTTTTTCATGGTAAATGAGCATCGTTCAATTGTTTTTTCAATTAATTTTGTAAAACTTCATAACACTCCCTAAATCGATGGAATAACCACTATAAAATTATTATTTTCTTGATAAACGGAGATGACAAAGGCTCCAAACCTCTTTGAACATCATCATATGTTAGTGCAGGATGCAATTAGGCATTAAAAAATATTATCATATTTTTTGAAATTTTCTCAAAATCTATGGGCTAACAACCCCTACAAAAATATTGAGTTTTTGGTAAATTCGTTATATACTGAAGCCCATAATCTTTAGTGTTGTTTTAAAATTTCTACCATATTCTACATTTGTATTAATGTATGCTAAACTATTTTTCATGGTAAATGATCATCGTTCAATTATTTTTATCAATTAATTTAATAAAACTTCATAACACTCCCTAAATCGATGGAATAACCACTATAAATTATTATTTTCTTGATAAACGGAGACGACAAAGACTCCAAACCTCTTTGAACATCATCATATGTTAGTGCAGAATGCAAATAGGCATTAAAACAATATTATCATATTTTTTGAAATTTTCTCAAAATCTATGGGCTAACAACCCCTACAAAAATATTGAGTTTTTGATAAATACTTTATATTCTAAAAAGCCTATAATCTTTAGTGTTGTTTTAAAATTTTTAACCATATTCTAAATTTGTATTAATGTATACTTAACTCATTTTCAGGGTAAATGAGCATCGTTCAATTGTTTTTTCAATTAATTTTGTAAAACTTCATAACACTCCCTAAATCGATGGAATAACCACTATAAAATTATTATTTTCTTGATAAACGGAGATGACAAAGGCTCCAAACCTCTTTGAACACTATCATATGTTAGTGAAGGATGCAACCAAGCATTAAAACAATATATTCATATTTTTGAAATTTTCTCAAAATCTATGGGCTAACCCCTACAAAAATATTGAGTTTTTGGTAAATTCGTTATATAATGAAGCCCATAATCTTTAGTGATGTTTTAAAATTTCTACCATATTCTACATTTGTATTAATGTATGCTAAACTCTTTTTCATGGTAAATGAGCATCGTTCAATTGTTTTTATCAATTAATTTAGTAAAACTTCATAACACTCCCTAAATCGATGGAATAACCACTATAAAATTATTATTTTCTTGATAAACGGAGACGACAAAGACTCCAAACCTCTTTGAACATCATCATATGTTAGTGCAGGATGCAACTAGGCATTAAAAAAATATTATCATATTTTTTGAAATTTTCTCAAAATCTATGGGCTAACCCCTACAAAATATTGAGTTTTTGGTAATTCGTTTATATATGAAGCCCATAATCTTTAGTGTTGTTTTAAAATTTCTACCATATTCTACATTTGTATTAATGTATGCTAAACTCTTTTTCATGGTAAATGAGCATCGTTCAATTGTTTTTATCAATTAATTTAGTAAAACTTCATAACACTCCCTAAATCGATGGAATAACCACTATAAAATTATTATTTTTCTTGATAAACGGAG
>NW_022610953.1:0-15000 GCF_000309985.2 Brassica rapa
GTCCGGGACGGTTACTGGGCGAGCCGATGGTCCGGGTGCAGGACGGTTCGACCAAATTGGACTTAGGCTTGGGACAGGGAGTGGGCAAGCTTCCAGAGTGTGAGCTGAGGCTAAGTGATCGATTTGTCAAAGGAAGAAAAGGGGGAGAAACCGCCAATGGGAGGTTATGGGACGGTTATGGGACGGTTTTTGGGAAGAAGGGATGTGATTTTTGGTAACTGTTCGCCCAGGCGGTTGGGGGACAGTTTAAGTCGTCCTCCTCTCTCTCATTTCTGCCATTCTGGTCTGCGATTTTTACCATCACTTTCACACACAGAGAAACACAGAGAAAATTCAAGAGAGAAAGAGAGACCACAAACCTTGGATTGGCCCGATTTGATCCAAGAGATTGTTCTTGAGTGTTCCTGGGTGTGTTTGGTGGGCGTGTGATCAAGAGGATGGATTTGGAGGCAGAAAGACAAGGAGAAGGCAAAGGAAAACACAAGGAAGTCGCCCCTGGAGACCGAACTCCTAAGGTGAGAGGGTGGGCCAAGAGTAACCGGACAAGGCGCGGATGATGGCCGTGTGAGCCTGGCCGGTTTGGATCGATTGGCCACTCCTTACTCTGACTTCTTCTACTCTGTTTTCTTCATATATATTGTACCATGGATTGTTTTATGATATTACAGGGAAGGATCTATCGATCTTAAGGCCTTGGCCAGATCAAATTCCCATGAAAGCCCGTTGTTCTTGTGTGGGCTGTTCATGGCCGAGATCACTATGATCTGAGCCGGTTCTTTTGAATCTGATTATGAGAATATTTTTCTTCTGAATTGTCATGATTTATCATGAATTTTATTTGGTATTTGGATCTCTTTTTAAAGGGGTCAGATTTGACATTTTTGATGATTAACTTAGGAGTGATTGAGGTTTGTGTGTTCAGTTGTGGACTAACCTTTTGTTTGTGTTTGTAACTCCTAAGGGTACAAGAAGGTATAAATCTCGGAAAGGAAAGGAGGCAACTGGAGCGTCTGGAGCAGTGGGGCAGGATGGTGCTGAACAGACCGGAGTGTTACCAGCTGGAACCATTCCAACCATAGTGCTACCGGCTCTGGTGGAGCAGGTGGACAATGCAACCGGACTTCCAGTGGGTCCAACTCTTCCTACTGAGGTTAATGAAACTAATGTGGACGAGCAGCAAGAGCAAGTCCATGGAGACGATACTGGGTCATCCAACGTTGGTGCTGGAGTGGCCAGAATGTTGATGCAAACAATGTTCGGGTCACTGGTGCCGAGGAGGTCATTGAGCCGACCATAAGGGGCTTGGTGGAGGCTATGCAGATCATGGGGGCTCAGATAGCCTCCTTGACACAGGCGTTCACACCATTGGTGAACTCGTCCGTGGGACAGGCTAATCCCCCGGTTCGGGTTGCTGCTGGAGTGGCTGATGTTGGTGCTGGCCGTGTGGCTGAGGTGATAGAGATAGACCCACCGGTCAGGCCAGTGCATGGTATGGACTACCTGAACGTGCTGGAGCATATCTCCAAGTTGGGAACCAAACACTTTGCTGGAAGTGTTGATCCTATGGAAGCGGACGAGTGGAGAACCAGGTTGGTTTGAAACTTCAAGTCCACACGATGTCCTGAGGATTACCAGAAGGACATAGCAGTACACTTCCTGGAGGGTTATGCACATAATTGGTGGTTAGCTTTGGACAAGCGTACCAATGGTACCATTGAGCACTTTGCTGACTTTGAGGTTGAGTTCAACCATAAGTACTTTTTTTCTGAGGCATGGGATCGTTTGGAGTCCAAGTTCCTGGACTTGACTCAGGGACGGAGGACAGTTCGTGAGTATGAAGAAGAGTTCAACCGACTCAGGAGGTATGTGGGAAGAGAACTGGAGGATGAGAAGGTTCAAGTCCGAAGGTTCATCCGAGGCCTAAGGGTGGAACTTCGAACCTACTGTTCTGTTTGTAAGTTCCACACGGTTTCTGAGTTGGTTGAGAGGATGGCCTTGCTGGAGACCAACCTCACCGAGGAGGGTAAGCAGAAGCTGAAGAGTGTGGTGGTATCCTCGGGTCAGAGTGGTGACAAGAAGAGGAAGAGGGACTCGACTGAGGAGGGTAAAACCTCAAGTGGTAGGTCAGAGTGCCCTAAGTGTGGTCGATACCACGGTGGAGAGTGCTGGAAGGCCATGGGTGCCTGTACTCGATGTGGTAAGATGGATCACTCAGCCAAGGATTGTCCAAGCCCATTGGGTGAGTCCAGGACCTGTCACCACTGCGGCCAGAAGGGCCACTACCGCAGGGATTGCCCTAAGTTGCAAGGCAACCAAAGTAAGTGACGTGGAGAGGCTAGCAGGCCAGTCCAGGGACGAGGCCAGACCTCAACACCTCGTGTGTATGAGCTATCCAAGGATGTGGATGGGACTCAGCCTTTCCAAGCGATCACTGGTAACATTCTAGACTACTACTTTTACAATTCCAGTAGAATTGAATGGAATGGAACCTAGGATGGATAGATATACTTTGATGGGTCTTGTGTAGGGACCTTAAGTATTGGTGGTGTGGAAACACACACATTATTTGATACTGGAGCTACACATAGTTTTGTGAGTCCAATTATGATAGGAAAAGGTTTGTTCCAGTATGGAACATGGGATGGTCCTGAACGAGTGAGTGCGGCCGGAGGGAAAGTTATGAACTCACTCGGTCTGGTTAAGGACATCCCTGTGGTGATCTTGGATAGGCTGATGCCTATAGATCTGATTGTTGTCCCCCTCAAGCATCATGAAGTGATCATGGGCATGGACTGGTTGGGAAAGTATCGGGCAACTCTAGATTGTCACCGGGGAAGGGTGCAACTTGAGAACGAGTTTGGACCCCCGATTAAGTACCAAGGAATCAAGCCAACCTCTTGTAGTTTGGTGGTTTCAGCAGTCCAAGTAGAACAGATGCTTGGAAATGGTTGTGAGGCTTTTTTGGCTACCATTTACACTGATGAGGTTGTAGGGGCCTGTGACCCAGAGGGTATACCGTTGGTTCGGGAATTTCAGGATGTGTTTGGGGCACTACAGGGCATTCCTCCTGATAGGGCTGACCCATTCATCATTGAATTGTAACCTGGAACGGCCCCATTATCAAAAAGTCCATATAGAATGGCACCAGCTGAGATGGCAGAGCTGAAGAAGCAACTTGAGGAGTTGCTTGAGAAGGGGTTCATACGCCCTAGTGTATCACTTTTGGGAGCACCAGTCCTATTTGTTAAGAAAAAGGATGGTAGCTTTAGGTTGTGCATTGATTATAGGGGTTTGAACAGGGTGACTGTGAAGAACAAGTACCCTTTACCCAGGATTGATGAGTTGTTGGATCAACTCCGTGGAGCCAAGTGGTTCTCCAAGATTGACCTGGCCTCTGGGTATCATCAGATCCCCATTGCACCAGATGATGTGAGGAAGACAGCGTTCCGAACTAGGTATGGCCACTATGAGTTTGTGGTTATGCCGTTCGGACTGACCAATGCACCTGCTGCATTCATGAAGATGATGAACGGCATCTTCAGGGAATACTTGGACGAGTTTGTGATCATCTTCATTTATGATATACTCGTGTATTCCAAGACAAAGGAGGACCATGAAAGACACCTTAGGGCGGTGTTGGACCGCCTGAGAGAACAGAAGCTCTTTGCTAAGCTAAGCAAGTGTAGTTTCTGGCAGAAGAGCAATGGGTTCCTTGGACATGTGGTGTCTGATAAAGGAGTCTCAGTGGATCAAGATAAGATCAAATGTATCCAGGAATGGCCACAGCCAAAGAATGCTACGGAAGTTAGAAGCTTCTTAGGGTTGGCTGGTTATTACAGGAAATATGTCAAGGGGATCTCGAGCATAGCTCAACCTATGACTAAACTGACAGGCAAGGACGTGAGGTTCACATGGTCTGAGGAGTGTGCGAAAAGTTTTGCAGCACTCAAGAACATGTTGACTAATGCACCTGTCCTGGTGTTGCCTGAGGCTGATCAGCCTTATGTGGTGTATACGGATGCATCCATAACCGGTCTTGGTTGTGTTTTGACACAACATGGGAAGGTGATAGCCTATGCTTCCCGACAGCTAAGGAAGCATGAGGGTAACTATCCGACCCATGATTTGGAGATGGCTGCAGTAGTATTTCCATTAAAGATATGGAGATCATATCTTTATGGTGCCAGGGTGCAAATACTCACAGACCATAAGAGCTTGAAGTACATATTCACTCAGCCTGAGTTAAACTTAAGGCAGAGGAGATGGATGGAGTTTGTTGCAGATTATGATCTGGACATAGCTTATCATCCTGGGAAAGCTAACCCAGTGGCTGATGCTTTGAGCCGCAGAAGGGCTGAAGAGTCATCTGAGAGGGAGGCGGATGAACTGGAAGGGATGATCAGGTCCTTGAACCTCAACACCTTGGTTGGTTCAGATGAGCCATAGGGGTTGGAGGCAGTGAACCAGGCCGATCTCCTGACCAGGATCAGCCAAGCACAGGGCCTGGATGAAAATCTAAAGAAGGTAGCCGCCAATGACAAGACCGAGTACCAGACAACTGACAATGGTACCATCTTGGTCAATGGGAGGGTCAGTGTTCCTAATGATAAGGAACTCAAAGAAGAGATTATGAGACAGGCTCATAAGTCTAAGTTTTCAGTTCATCCTGGACTTAACAAGATGTATAGGGATCTGAAAAGGTACTACCATTGGGTGAGGATGAAATCTGATGTTGCAGAGTGGGTGGCTAAGTGTCCCACTTGTCAACTGGTGAAGGCAGAACATCAGGTTCCCAGTGGTCTACTTCAGAACCTACCCATACCAGAATGGAAATGGGATCACATCACAATGGATTTTGTGACTGGGTTTACCACGACCAGGAATAAGAAAGATGCAGTATGGGTTGTGGTTGATCGGCTGACCAAGTCGGCACATTTCCTGCCTATCAAGAAAGGGGATGGGGGGTCGACAGGATTGTGAAAGTGTACCTAGACGAGATAGTGAGGTTGCATGGTGTTCCAGCAAGCATTGTCTCAGACAGGGATCCAAGATTAACATCTTATTTCTGGCAGGCTTTCCAAAAGGCCTTGGGAACCAGAGTGAATATGAGCACATCTTATCATCCTCAGACAGATGGGCAGTCTGAAACGATAATCCAAACCTTGGAGGATATGCTCAGGGCGTGTGTGTTAGACTGGGGAGAGTCTTGGGAAAA
This sequence comes from Brassica rapa, assembly GCF_000309985.2. Lineage (NCBI taxonomy): Eukaryota > Viridiplantae > Streptophyta > Magnoliopsida > Brassicales > Brassicaceae > Brassica > Brassica rapa. Next base: position 5,216 of record NW_022610953.1, read on the forward strand.
ACACTTACCCTTAGTGGAGTTTGCTTACAACAACAGCTTCCATACAAGCATTGGTATGTCGCCATATGAGGCTTTGTATGGTAGGCCGTGCAGGACACCCCTATGCTGGACCCAAGTGGGGGAGCGTAGCATGTTGGGTCCTGAGATTGTAGAACAGACCACTGAGAAGATCAGGATGGTCAAAGAGAAGATGAAAGAGGCGCAGGACCGCCAAAAGAGCTATGCAGACAAGCGTAGGAAACATCTTGAGTTTGAGGTCAATGACCTGGTGTATCTCAAGATGATTACCTTTAAGGGTAGGACCAGGGTTTCTGGACGAAAGAAACTGGATCCTAGGTACTTGGGTCCATTCAGGATCATAGAGAGAGTGGGTGCAGTGGCATACAAGTTGGACTTGCCATCAGCAATGGATGCATACCACAATGTGTTCCATGTATCCCAACTCCGGAAATGCTTGTCTGAACAAGACATTGTCTTGCCCGAGATTCCTGCTGACCTTGGTAAGGACCTGGCTTTGGAAACCTTGCCGGTTCGGATTGTGGATCGGTCAGAGAAAGCTATGAGAAAGAAGACAGTTCCCATGATCAAAGTGGTGTGGGATTACAATGGTAAAGACCTCATCACTTGGGAAACAGAAGCAAAAATGAAAGCTATGTATCCGGATTGGTACAGACAATTTCTTCCAGAGGAAACACTTAACATGGATTCGAGGACGAATCCCAAGTTAGTGGGGGAGACTTGTCATGTCCCCGATCCAAGATAGGATCGCCCGGACGGGCCATGGTGCGGGGAGACGCACCAGTCTGGTCATTAGACCTTGAGACAAGCGTATCATGGTCCTGAATGAAGGTTAAGGGCATCAGTCAGCTGAGACTTAACCAGGATACGATGGAAACAAGGGTAAAGGAGTTGAGTGAGTGTTTAGGCAGCTGGACGAGTGTTGGTTTGAGTTCAATCAGCTCGGTTCAGCTGGTATTCAGTTCACCATGATCTGTTCAGCTCAGAGGATCTGGTGGACTAGCTCACTCAGCTGGGAACAGCTGGAGGTCAGCTCAATCCGGTGAACGGTGCGTTCTGGTTCGGATCAGTGTGGACGAGTCCGGGACGGTTACTGGGCGAGCCGATGGTCTGGGTGCAGGACGGTTCGACCAAATTGGTCTTAGGCTTGGGACAGGGAGTGGGCAAGCTTCCAGAGTGTGAGCTGAGGCTCAGTGATCGATTTGTCAAAGGAAGAAAAGGGGAGAAACCGCCAATGAGCGGTTATGGGACGGTTATGGGACGGTTTTGGGAAGAAGGGATGTGATTTTTGGTAACTGTTCGCCCAGGCGGTTGGGGACAGTTTAAGTCGTCCTCTCTCTCTCTCATTTCAGCCATTCTGGTCGATTTTTTCTCACTTTCACACAGAGAGAAACACAAAGAAAATTCAAGAGAGAAAGAGAGACACAAACCTTGGATTGGCCGATTTGATCCAAGAGATTGTTCTTGAGTGTTCCTGGTGTGTTTGGGCGTGTGATCAAGAGGATGGATTTGAGGCAGAAAGATAAGAGAAGGCAAAGGAGAAAGAAAAGGAAGTCGCCCCTGGAGACCGAACTCCTAAGGTGAGAGGTGTGGCCAAGAGTAACCGGACAAGGCCGCGGATGATGGCCGTGTGAGTCTGGCCGGTTTGGATCCATTGGCCACTCCTTACTCTGACTTCTTCTACTCTGTTTTCTTCATATATATTGTACTATGGATTGTTTTATGATATTACAGGGAAGGATCTATCGATGTTAAGGCCTTGGCCTGATCAAATTCCCATGAAAGCCCCTTGTTCTTGTGTGGGCTGTTCATGGCCGAGATCACTATGATCTGAGCCGGTTCTTTTGAATCTGATTATGAGAATATTTTTTTTCTGAATTGTCATGATTTATCATTAATTTTATTTGGTATTTGGATCTCTTTTTAAAGGGGTCAGATTTGACATTTTTGATGATTGTTCTTGACTAGATTGGATCCGACCATGCAATGTGAACTGATTCTTGTTTTGTAATCTAACCTTGTGATTGTGTGTTTGTTTGTGTTGGATCCAGGACCAGAAATGGAGCGTGGTAAGGGAAAAGCACCATGAGGACCGCGGCCATGGGAAGATGTGTGGTGATTGGGTTGATTCTGAAAATTGTGTAATTATTGTAGCTATTGTGCAACTTGTGAACTTATGCGATTCTAGTGTGTGATCTACTTATTAGGATGATGAATGATTTACGAACCTTGGTTATTATCTATGAAATATCTATTTGCCCTTGTCGATGTTGGATTGTTTAAGTGTGAATGTTGGAACCTCAAAACTCTGAAAAAGACTTAGAATTATTTAACACTCGAACTTGAATATGTAAATGAAACTGGTTGCATTGTTTGGTGAGGCCGCGGTCTGGTTGGATTGGGGAATCCAGGATCGGGTCTTACAGCGCTGGTCCTTGGACTCAGCATGCTGGCCCTTCCCGTGGACTGTTCGGGTGGCTTTGGCCCACGTTGGCTGTCTGTTCAGTACACACAGGCCGTCCGTGTGTGTTTGTCAGCACACACAGGACGTCCGTGTGTGTCCGTCAGCACATACAGGACGTCCGTGGCTGTCCGTCAGCACACACAGAATGTCCGTGGCCTGTCCATCAGTTCACATATCAGCACGTTGGTCCTTCCCGTGGCTAATTTTGGACAACCATAGACTGTCCGTGGACTGTTCGGGTGATTTTGGACCACGTGGGCTGTCTGTTCAGTAGACACAGGACGTCCGTGAGTGTCCATCACCACACATAGGACATACGTGTGTGTCCGTCAGCACACACAGGACGTCCGTGGCTGTCTATCAGTACACATATCAGCACGTTGGTCCTTGGACTCAGCATGCTGACCCTTCCTGTGGACTGTTTGGGTGATTTTGGCCCACATGGGCTGTCTGTTCAATACACACAGGACATCTGTGGGTGTCCGTCAGCACACACAGGACGTCCGTGTGTGTCCGTCAGCACACACAGGACATTCGTGGCTGTCTGTGTGTGTGACACCCCCGATCGTAGATGACTGGAAATGACACAGTCGATGTTCCTCGATGGTCGATCCGAGGTTCTCAGAATACTTCTGATCGCCTTAGACCAACAACCAAAGAACACCAACGCTCCTATCAGATATCACTCTAGGCTTTTCAACCCGAAAAAGCAATACCCGATAGTTAGTTCGTCCGGACAAGGACTAATATCATATGGAACCCGTACTTTAAAAACAATCTTTATATATATCATTTAAAAGCATCTTACAAAATTTGTTATAAATTAACCTCGAGGTTTTCTGTCTACAAATCTTATACATAAGATATATCAAAATGACTTTCCAAGGATAATAAAACTACCGCTGGCTAATGACGTTCCTTCCTGTCCTAGAGTAAGGTCTCCCGTCTACTGGTTACCTGCATCACAAATGAGTCATGAGTAACTAATTTACTCAGTGAGCCTAGTCCCGCACCCCAACATATATTAATAATATCTCAAGCAATCAACTCCATTTGTATGCAGTGGATATATATTCCATATCTGGATATTTATATATAAGGACTATCCTTCCATCATTGTGAATCTAATCATATACCTCACTTCCTATTTCCGTCTCTCATATCATTCATATAATCATATTTATATATATATATACCAGACTCGAGAAACCACAAAGGCTAAATGAGTCTAGTGAGTTAGAATCACCATCATCGCCATCAGATATTCAAAGATCGAACATCTAACGCTGCATGCAGTTACACGGCCTCCAGGGTGCGACCCCATCATCGTGTCTTCGTGACCTTGTTCCATATCGCAGGAACAATTCACGGTAATCATCATTCATACGGAAATAGTTTGGAAGACAGGTTTATATTAAGACTTCACATGATTAATACTTCCATACTTAATTATATTTAATACTATACATATGTATTAGTACTTGAGAACAAGTACTAAGGTTTGGAATAAACCTCTATGATCATTCATAAATATTTAATAAGTGTTTACACTAAGTAAACACCTTACCAATTCAATATTGATCAAGAGATAAAGCCTATCAATCATCTACAATCAGTACGTTCAATCAAGAAATATTCATTCACTACTCATCAATCATCTATCTAGACTCACCTTTGATTCCATGAGATTGGCTAAGAAAGACTATACTCGAGCTCAAGCTAATCACACTCGGCTTCTGGAATATTCTCGATTTAAAATCACCACAAGGATCTGACTGATCCGAACACTATCCTTGACCATCTGTACCAATAACAGAACGGTTGGAACAAAGGTTAATCAGTCCGGTTCAAACCCACAGTTCAAGATTCAGGACAGATACTAAGGCAAGTTCAAGGCAGCTTTAGTTCGGTTCAAACATAAATCGTTTCCGCTAAGTTGTCTAGATGCTAAGGGACCATGAACTGAACTAATATAAATCCACACAAGGGATTAAGAAATTAATCCACAGAGGAAGAACAACAACTCAGCCAGCTGGTTACAATCTAAACTGATCTGGATCAAAAGGCAAAACAGTTTACCGGTTCAAATCAAACACTGTCTGAACTCAACTGATACTCCACTTTAAGATGAAGCCACGCCAAACCTAATCAGTACCACATCAAGAAAAGGTCGGACTCAATCAGAACAAAGCTGAACCGCAGTAAATCCCGGAGAAATGCTCACATAAAACTGATCCACACAACAACTTACATCTTTACCGATTAAAATCAAAGGCTGAAGAACATGGGTGATTCTAAACTCTTGGACACCAGACCTTCAGCTCTTAACCACACCAGAACACACTGGATAAAGTCACAGGATGGTGAGAAAGGTTTGCTCATGCTCATTTCTCTTCTCTGAATTTTTTTCTGAATTTTTCATGGATCTTTTCTCACAGGTTTTTCTCTCTTCTTTCTCTCTTTCTCTCTGAATTTTTCTCTGGTTTTTCTTGCAGGTTATGAACGTCCAGAGGAGAGAAGAAGGTGTTTTAAAGCATAAGGAGTTACTTTAGTTGAGGGTTTACTCCCACACAAGGCAAAGCTGAGGCTAGACAGGTGGAGACATGCTTCAGCACACCAAGCAGCACAAGCAGCTGAACTTTTCCTTCCCATGAAGAAAGCTACAAGCAGCTGAAGCAAGTAGCTTGTGACCAGCATGTGACTTCTAATGAGCAAGCAAGTAAGCAAGTAGGTGCATGTCATGTGACCTAATTACTGAGGAAACAAGTAGGCTAGAAGGTGCAAGGCATGTGACTGTTCAGAAATAATTTTAAGAGTTTTGTCAATATTTTTCGGACTGTTTCGACTAAATATTTTTCATCATTCGAATCTCGTTCTGCTCTGAATAAACTCACCCAGCATGAATAAAAATCGACGATAATAATTAACACTCGACCAGAACCATCAAGAGATGGTTTTTCGACCAAAAGACAGCCCTGTCGAGATTAATTCACCGTGTCGATTTTTATTTAAATTCTGATTGATCAATCTTCAAACTGATCTTAAAGAATTTTCTCCACCAAAATTCTATCTGCTCGTGAGGGTTATTATATTCTTCCCCCCTCAAAAGAATTCGTCCCCGAATTCTAAAAACGTAGCTGTACACTCTTTACTGAACAGTCTCTGAAAGGAGTTCTGGATATTAGATCTGACCTTATCTTAATCTGCCCATATCAAAATAACTCATGGTCGATCCCTTGATTTCCCCCAACCGATCCTTTCTTTTCTGAGCAGCCACTTTCAAAATAACCAAATTCTTTACTCTGCACAACTCTTGTCAACTGCGGTCTGCATACTTTTTCTAACAATCTTGTATCTGTAGACTATCACTTCTCAACCTTTTCTATCTGACTTTCCCCCATAACAGCAACATGAAATTTGGAACGTGAGGTGATGTGCCATACGTGAATGCAACATCTCCAGTCTTGTCAATGTTAACTTGATTAACCGTGCAACAATCAAACAAGAACATGCACGATCAATCACGCCAACATGATTCGGACCAGGGGTGCTACTCTCAAATAAACACACTTACCCATTCCAAGAATAATTTGACTTACAGTATTCTTTACACTTCTGATCTATCTGAGACGCTCTTCAAAATCTTCTGACTACTACTAGAACTCGACAAGAACCACTTGGTGAAATCCCTAGGCTATTGCAGTGAATTCATGTTCAACAAGAATACTGAACATGTTACTTTTTTAGATGTCGACCATCCTTTCAATGCCTTAAACACATCTTCATCTTCCCTGATTATCAGACTGTCTTCTACTCTGCTCCTTTTCATCTTGTACTTTTTAAATGATCAAGTTACTAGAGTACACTTCTTCAACTTTTCCCAAAAGTTCTTCAACACGCCAGACTGATTTGAGTGATACTCGAACACTTTGTAGTATACCATTGCAGGCCAACGGTAACTGGTCTTCTCTTAAATACTTCCTTCCTCAACAACATCCTAATTGAGCTCGATAACTAGATAGCAAATCTCACTCTAGATAGAAACATACCGCTCTAACAGAAGTACTAAGGAATGGGGAAGGCATACCATTACTTTAACTGGCAGCCCGTACTTCCAAATAAGAACGGTAGACTTGAATTCACAAAAGTGAATCCTCTCTAATACTATGACATCGCTCAGGAACTACAACCATTTGTTGTTCCCGAATCAAACACAATATGGACGGAAAATTCCATCCATATGCAAGGTCTCTTACGACACCTTGATCACAATTCACATTTTTTTTTTTAATTTCAATCATTCATAAAATTTTAAAAATGCACACAACACACAATTGGATAAGAAGCAAACCTGTGATTGGACCTTTCAGGGGTTTTGACGGTCCAGTCAACTATAAAGTGTAGGCTCTACCCAAATAGCCTAACACTTGGATGTGGACTAACTGTAAGGAAAAGCGGACAAGTTCAACAAGTGTTATCCTAGGTATATGTAACGTAGATCGGGATACTTCATGAGGAAGGGTCACCAAAAATCCTAACTCTTCACAAGAACCACCAAAGCGCGAATGATGCAAGCGTTCCAGGATTTCCCACACTTTGACAATCACGACCATTCTATCCTTTCGAGTCACAACCATAACGGCTCAAGGTCCCCGATCTTGATCCGATAAATGTACACCAAAAATCATCCCCAACGACTTACTTAACTGACCTTTGATCTGCAATGGTTGGAAAATAAACGGTCTGCATGACTTGGTTAACTTCTTCAGAAATAATAGCTTCTTTAACATTCACGTCATACTCTAACATCTCCTTGAAGCTTTGAAACTCCATGGTCTTTTATCTACTCTAAAATTCTTGGCTAAGTTCCCAAAGATTTTCCATATGATCTTTGGATTATTCTCCAAACCATAATCGATGAATGAAATTCACTCGACCACATATCTCGATGCTGAAATTGTTGTATATGATTAACTCGACCTGAACCTTCTGGCGGAAACATCCCACTGTACCAACTCCGTGAACTGAATCTTCAATCGGTTCCATATCTTGTATATAAAATACTACTTCGTGAACTCTTGAAATCTGTCCAAATCGATCTCACCTCTCTGAAGAAAATATTTTTCTCAGAGTGTTGCATCCCAAATCTGCCTCAAGCCATAGTATACCTCGAACGGTTTAGTCTTTCTTCTGTATCGTGTGGTCCCACTACTTCTTTCCATCATAAGCTTTAAGATGTCTTGTTGCCAACAGAAAATGCATGTGTGTCCATCGTCTTGTACTACAGTTGAACCATCTCTTCCTCCAACAGTAAGCTCCAAACAAATTTTGAACAATTCAGGCTTGTACGACTCTGTTTCTTGTACGTCTCAGCATAAGCTGGAGACTTGAGAAGCCGGAAGAATAAGTGCATCTAGGTGATCATGTGCAGTCGCATTGCTCATGAGGGTAGCAAACTCGAGCCTGATGATACTAATATCGGTAAGTACGGTCCACCCGTTCAAGCTTGTCTCGTTGCTTCTGCTATGCAATATCACTGTTAGGTAACTACCCATGACTATCTATACTGAAATGAAGGAACAAGCCAGCATATCCTAGTTATCCTTGCGACTCATTTTGACTCGAAAAACATTTGAAACAAGTCCCATTCAAGCATCGTATAACCATGCTCTGATACCACCTTTGTGACACCCCCGATCGTAGATGACCGGAAATGACACTGTCGATGTTCCTCGATGGTCGATCCGAGGTTCTCAGAATACTTCTGATCGCCTTAGACCAACAACCAAAGAACACCAACGCTCCTATCAGATATCACTCTAGGCTTTTCAACCCGAAAAAGCAATACCCGATAGTTAGTTCGTCCGGACAAGGACTAATATCATATGGAACCCGTACTTTAAAAACAATCTTTATATATATCATTTAAAAGCATCTTACAAAATTTGTTATAAATTAACCTCGAGGTTTTCTGTCTACAAATCTTATACATAAGATATATCAAAATGACTTTCCAAGGATAATAAAACTACCGCTGGCTAATGACGTTCCTTCCTGTCCTAGAGTAAGGTCTCCCGTCTACTGGTTACCTGCATCACAAATGAGTCATGAGTAACTAATTTACTCAGTGAGCCTAGTCCCGCACCCCAACATATATTAATAATTTCTCAAGCAATCAACTCCATTTGTATGCAGTGGATATATATTCCATATCTGGATATTTATATATAAGGACTATCCTTCCATCATTGTGAATCTAATCATATACCTCACTTCCTATTTCCGTCTCTCATATCATTCATATAATCATATTTATATATATATATACCAGACTCGAGAAACCACAAAGGCTAAATGAGTCTAGTGAGTTAGAATCACCATCATCGCCATCAGATATTCAAAGATCGAACATCTAACGCTGCATGCAGTTACACGGCCTCCAGGGTGCGACCCCATCATCGTGTCTTCGTGACCTTGTTCCATATCGCAGGAACAATTCACGGTAATCATCATTCATACGGAAATAGTTTGGAAGACAGGTTTATATTAAGACTTCACATGATTAATACTTCCATACTTAATTATATTTAATACTATACATATGTATTAGTACTTGAGAACAAGTACTAAGGTTTGGAATAAACCTCTATGATCATTCATAAATATTTAATAAGTGTTTACACTAAGTAAACACCTTACCAATTCAATATTGATCAAGAGATAAAGCCTATCAATCATCTACAATCAGTACGTTCAATCAAGAAATATTCATTCACTACTCATCAATCATCTATCTAGACTCACCTTTGATTCCATGAGATTGGCTAAGAAAGACTATACTCGAGCTCAAGCTAATCACACTCGGCTTCTGGAATATTCTCGATTTAAAATCACCACAAGGATCTGACTGATCCGAACACTATCCTTGACCATCTGTACCAATAACAGAACGGTTGGAACAAAGGTTAATCAGTCCGGTTCAAACCCACAGTTCAAGATTCAGGACAGATACTAAGGCAAGTTCAAGGCAGCTTTAGTTCGGTTCAAACATAAATCGTTTCAGCTAAGTTGTCTAGATGCTAAGGGACCATGAACTGAACTAATATAAATCCACACAAGGGATTAAGAAATTAATCCACAGAGGAAGAACAACAACTCAGCCAGCTGGTTACAATCTAAACTGATCTGGATCAAAAGGCAAAACAGTTTACCGGTTCAAATCAAACACTGTCTGAACTCAACTGATACTCCACTTTAAGATGAAGCCACGCCAAACCTAATCAGTACCACATCAAGAAAAGGT
>NW_022610953.1:20000-26686 GCF_000309985.2 Brassica rapa
TTTCTATAAATATGGGGTCCTCTCTGTCGATTTCAATCATCCAATTCCAGAGTAAAATACTCAGAAAAATCGTAGAGAGAGAGAAAGAAAGAAAGAGAGAGTTTCCGGCCAAAGCAAGGCCGATTGTGTGGTGGTTAGGTTTCCGGCGATCTGATCGTTTGTGAAGCAACCTCTGATCAAGTATGGGAGACCGAGAGCCGGAGAAGAGCATGGAGAAACCTGACACGGTTCAGAACGTACGTGGTGGGCTATGGCTCCATCAGACCGAACGGACGGTCCTTGTGATCGCACCGCGGCTCTGATCGGTCCATTAGACCTAACCGCTTCTCCTCTTCTTGTTTCTATCCGGCCCTTTCTCTTCTTTCTGATTATACACGAAGGGTTGTGTTGGTTCAGTCCAAGGGACACGTCCCTAGACTTGGCCGGTCATAACCAAACCGCTAACCTAGATGCTGGTCGGTTAGATGGTCGGTTCGAATTGCACCATAGACTGGGCTGTTGGGCTAAACGGTTGGTCATGTCCCAAGAGGCACGAGTGGCCAAAGGTCACTAGTTACCAAGGGTTGTGTGTGATGTCCCGTGGGCTGTTTGTTCAGTACACACAGGACGTCCGTGGGTGTCCGTCAGCAAACACAGGACGTCCGTGTGTGTCCGTCAGCACACACAGGAAATTGTGGCTGCTCAAACTGATCTGCGGCCTTATCCTTTCAATCTAAGTCCGAGTGAACCAAGTTTTAATTCTTATCTTTGTAAATTCAATTCAATTCAACTGAGGTTCAATACAATAAATCTAAACAAGGAAACATAAGGGGCAAATCAATTGTATAAATATAAACTGAGATTCATACATCATTCTTAGGTTCGTCCTAATAAGTTATACACACTTAGTCTAACATAAGTTCACAAGTTGCACAATAGGCTATCAGTATGTCACATCTATCTACAATGACCCATTCAGCACACATCTTCTCATGGCCTGAGTCTTCACGGTGCCTTTCCCTTACCACGTCCATGTCCGATCCTGAAACCACACAAGACACAATGCACATTCATAAGGCCGATATCCTAACCTCAAGTCTAGATAAGCATGGTTCGGCTACTTAGAATCTATAACCTGTCCAAACCAACATACTCAAATAAATTCCCAAAAACTAATTAAAATTCATAATAATCTCTGATAACTCCCAACAAAGAGATTCTCATAAACAGTTTCCAACAAAACACACTAGAACATCCAAATCCGACCATGAAAAGTCCGGCCAAAGGCCAAGGACTTGGATACTGAACCGGCCGGCCAGGGCCTTGTTCAGTCTTCCCTATATGAACAGAACAAACGAACACAATAATCTCATAGGACAATCAAATCTAAAGAGATAGAGAGAGTAGATGTAGGCGCATAGCAAACCGGCCACAAGCCCGATCGGATCATCAGCCGTCTCGGGCCGATCACTTGCCGTCCACACCACTGACCTTAGGCGTTCTCTCCCCAGGCGCCATCTCCTTCTCTTTTTCCTTCTCTCTGTCTCTCTGTCTGGTATCCATCTCCTCAGGCCTTGCTTCCCACGATCCGGTGTCTCCTGGAACAGCCAAGCCTCTCGCTGGTTCTCTCCTCGGATCGCCGGTTCTCTCTTCTCTTTCTGGGGTTTGTCTCTCACGATTTTGGCAGAGGTTCCCCTCAAGAATTCTGTGTCAAATTCTGGATCCAGGGCTCTGTATTTATAGAGAGAGGGAGTCGGAACAGCCATGGGGCCGAAGGGGTGGGAGTTGTAACCGAAAAGGTGTCTCTCTCTCCTTTGCAACCGTTCGGCAATAACTGCCCCCAACCGGTCCTCAACTGCCTCCAACTGCTCATGTCCCTGTCCCTGTCGGTTCTCTATCCTGAAGCCAAGGCCAAGCCCTTTAACTGACCGTCCATACCATGGCCGGACCATCTAACCAAACCACCATAACCGTCCTAGTAACCGCCCAACCATCCAGGACATGAACACTCGGCCCAGCTGAGTTGAGCTGACTGCTAGCTGGTCCCAGATGAGTGAGGTAGTCCTTCTAGCTCCACGAGCTGATGCATACTGACTGATCTCCCATTGAGCTTCCCTGAGCTGCCCAAGCTCGGCCGCTGTCCCGTCCAGCTCCCACATCACTCGTCCAGCTCTTAATTCTATGTCTGAGCCATGATACGCTTGTCTACTGGTCTAATGACCTGACTGGTGCATCTCCCCACACCATGGCTCATCCCAACGATACTATCTCGGACTGGGGACATGAGAAGTCTCCCCCACTTGGGATGGATTCGTCCTCGAATCCTGATCATGTGTTTCCTCGGGGACCACCTGATCATACCACTCAGGATACTCGGCCTTCATCCTTGCCTCTGTTTCCCAAGTGATTACATCCTTGCCATTGTATTCCCAAACGACCTTGATCATGGGAATGGTCTTCTTCCTTGTTGTCTTTTCTGTTCGATCCACTATGCGGACCGGCCTCGTCTCTAGAGTCAGATTCTTACCCAAATCTGTAGGGATCTCGTGTAGGACTATGTCCTGATCAGACAAACATTTTCGGAGTTGGGACACATGAAACATGTTGTGGAACGCATCCATGGCTGGTGGCAGTTCCAACTTATAAGCCACAGCCCCAACTCTTTCTATGATTCTGAACGGACCCAAGTACCTAGGGTCTAGTTTTCTTCTGCCAGAAACTATAGCCCTCCCTTTGAATGTGATCATCTTGAGATATACCAAGTCTTCAACTTCAAACTCAATATGTTTCCTTCGTCTATATGCATAACTCTTTTGACGATCCTGTGCTTCTTTCATTTTCTCCTTTAAGAACCTTATTTTCTCGGTGGTTTCTTCCACTATCTCAGGACCCAACATGCTCCTCTCCCCCACTTGGGTCCAGCATAATCGCGTCCTGCAAGGCCGTCCATACAGTGCTTTATAAGGTGACATCCCAATGCTAGTATGGAAACTGTTGTTGTAGGCAAACTCGACCAAGGGTAGATGCTTTTCCCATGAGTCGCCCCAATCCAACACCACGGCCCTTAACATGTCCTCCAATGTCTGGATTGTCCTCTCTGACTGCCCATCCGTCTGAGGATGATAGGCTGTGCTCATGTTCATTCTTGTTCCTAAGGCTTTTTGAAAAGCCTGCCAGAAGTAAGAGGTGAACCTAGAGTCTCTGTCCGAGACAATACTAGCCGACACTCCATGCAGACGTACTATCTCGTCCAAGTAAATCCTCACGATCTGATCCACTCCATCTCCTTTCTGCATTGGTAAGAAGTGGGCCGACTTGGTTAGTCTGTCAACCACCACCCAAACCGCATCCTTTTGGTTCCTGGTCGTAGGAAAATCGGTCACAAAATCCATTGTGATGTGATCCCACTTCCACTTTGGTATGGGGAGATTCTAGAGCATACCATTGGGCACTTGATGTTCGGCCTTCAGAAGCTGGCAAGTAGGACACCTCGCCACCCACTCGGCTGTTTTCATCCTTACCCAGTGATAGTACCTTTTTAAATCCCTATACATCTTATTCAGCCTGGGGTGGACTGAGAACTTTGACTTATGAGCCTGACTCATAATCTCTTCTTTAAGCCCCTTGCTGTTTGGAACACTTACTCGGCCATTCACCAAGATTGTTTCGTTGCTTGTGATCTGATACTCCGTCTTATCGTTAAGAGCCACTTTTTGCAAGTTCTCATCCAAACTCTTGGCCTGCTGTATCCTGGTAAGTAGATCGGCCTGATCCACTTCCTCGGATCCCAATGGCTCATCACGTCCAACCAAGGAATTTAGATGTAGTGACCGAACCATCCCTTCTAGTTCATCCGCTTCTCTTTCGGCCGAGACCTCTGCCCTTCTCCGGCTTAAGGCATCAGCCAATAGGTTAGCCTTGTCTAGATGGTATGATATGTCCAGATCATAATCAGAAACATACTCAATCCATCTTCTTTGTCTCAAGTTCAACTCAGGCTGAGTGAAAATGTACTTCAAGCTCTTATGATCAGTGAGAATCTGGACTTTGGCTCCGTACAGATACGATCTCTATATCTTCAAAGCAAACACCACGGCCGCCATCTCTAGATCATGGATCGGATAATTCCCTTCATGCTTTCTCAGCAGTCTCGAAGCATAAGCAATCACCTTCCCATGTTTCAGGACGCACCCCAACCCAGTGATGGACGCATCCGTATAGACCACATAAGGTTGATCTCCCTCCGGCAATACCAATATTGGTGCATTCGTCAGCATATCCTTTAGAGCTGAGAAACACTTCTCACACCCTTCATTCCAGGCAAACTTCACATCCTTGCCTGTAAGTCGTGTCATGGGTTGAGCCAAACTGGCAAACCCCTTGACATACTTTCTGTAGTAGCCGGCCAGCCCTAGGAAACTCCTAACCTCAGTAGCATTCCTAGGCTGTGGCCAATCTCGTATAGTCTGAACCTTCTCCGGATCTACTGACACGCCCTGATCAGACACAATGTGTCCGAGGAACCCAACGCTCTTCTGCCAGAAACTACACTTGCTTAGTTTGGCAAAGAGTTTTTGTTCCCTCAAACGTCCTAGTACGTCCCTGAGATGCTTCTCATGGTCTTCCTTGTTTCTGGAATATACAAGTATGTCATCTATGAAGATGATTACAAATTCATCCAAGAAATCTCGAAAGATACCATTCATCTTCTTCATGAATGCAGCTGGTGCATTGGTTAGACCAAGTGGCATAACCACAAACTCATAGTGGCCATACCTGGTCCGGAACGCCGTCTTCCTGATATCATTAGGCTCAATTGGGATCTGATGATACTAGGCGAAATCAATCTTGGAAAACCATTTGGCCCCTTTGAGCTGATGCAACAGCTAATCAATTCTGGGTAATGGGTACTTGTTCTTCACAGTAACCCTATTCAACCCTCGGTAATCAATACACAGCCTGAAGCTACAAGCTTTTTTCACCAAAAAGAACTGGTGCTCCCCAAGGCGAGACACTTGGTCGTATGAACCCTTTGTCCAACAAACTCTTCCAGTTGCTTCTTTAGCTCGGCCATCTCGACCGGAGCCATATGATATGGACTTTTGGACATTGGGGCCGTCCCTGGTTCTAGTTCTATTATGAACCGGCCAGCCCTATCAGGGGGAATGCCCTGTAGTGCCCGAACACATCCTCAAAACTCTTTAACCAGGGGAATCCCGTCCGGTGTCACCAGCCCCTACAACCCTTCCTTAGTGGCGATGTGACCCAAAAAGGCCTCAACCCTTCTCAAGCATCCGTTCCACTTGGACTGCTGATATCACTAAGCATCCAGAAGCCAGACGAATACCTTGGCTGTCCGTCAGCACAACACATAATGTCCATGGCTGTCCGTGTGTGTCCGTCAGCACACGACCTTGACTTATGAGCCTGAATCATAATCTCTTCTTTAAGCTCTTGCTTTTTGGAACACTTACTCGGCCATTCACCAAGATTGTTCTGTTGCTTGTGATCTGATACTCCGTCTTGTCGTTAAGAGCCACTTTCTGCAAGTTCTCATCCAAACTCTGGGCCTGCTGTATCCTGGTAAGTAGATCGGCCTGATTCACTGCCTCTAATCCCAATGGCTCATCATGTCCAACCCAGGTATTTAGATGTAATGACCGAACCATCCCTTATAGTTCATCCACTTCTCTTTCGGCCGAGACCTCTGCCCGTCTCCAGCTTAAGGCATCAGCCACTAGGTTGCCTTGCCTGGATGGTATACTATGTCCAGATCATAATCACCAACAAACTCCATCCATCTTATTTGTCTCAAGTTCAACTCAGGCTGAGCGAAAATGTAATTCAAGCTCTTATGATCAGTGAGAATCTGGACTTTGGCTCCGTACATATACGATCTCCATATCTTCAAAGCAAACACCACGGCCGCCATCTCTAGATCATGGGTCGGATAATTCCCTTCGTGCTTTCTCAGCTGTCTCAAAGCATAAGCAATCACCTTCCCATGTTGAGTTAGGACACACCCCAACCCAGTGATGGACGAATCCGTATAGACCACATAAGGTTGATCTGCCTCCGGCAATACCAATATTGGTGCATTCGTCAGCATATCCTTTAGAGCTGAGAAACCCTTCTCACACCCTTCATTCCAGGAAAACTTCACATCCTTGCCTGTAAGTCGTGTCATGGGTTGAGCCAAACTGGCAATCCCCTTGACATACTTTCTGTAGTAGCTGGCCAGCCCTAGGAAACTCCTAACCTCAGTAGCATTCCTAGGCTGCGGCCAATCTCGTATAGTCTGAACCTTCTCTGGATCTACTCACACGCCCTGATCAGACACAATGTGTCCGAGGAACCCAATGCTCTTCTGCCAGAAACTACACTTGCTTAGTTTGGCAAAGAGTTTCTGTTCCCTCAAACGTCCTAGTACGGCCCTGAGATATACAAGTATGTCATCTATGAAGATGATTACAAATTCATCCAAGAATGCAGCTGGTGGGCATTGGTTAGACCAAATGGCATAACCACAAACTCATAGTGCCCATACCTGGTCCGGAATGCCGTCTTCCTGATATCATTAGGCTCAATTGGGATCTGATGATACCCTGAGGCTAAATCAATTTGGAAAACCATTTGGCCCCTTTGAGCTGATCCAAACAGCTCATTCAATTCTGGGTAATGAGTACTTGTTCTTCACAGTAACCCTA
>NW_022610954.1:0-17713 GCF_000309985.2 Brassica rapa
GTGGACACCCACGGACGTCCTGGTGTGTAGTGACAAAGTGAAGGACCCTAAGATCGGATTGCCCTCGACTGGATTCGTTTGGATATGAACTCCGGAAAGGAGAACTGATGGAACGTTGGGTCGCACAAGGGTTGCGGATGTTCCCTTGATATTCCCGACTTCAATGGCGCTTGATATGACTCACAAGTCCGCCAAGGAAGATCTCGAACTGGTTGCTTGATATGACTCACAAGACCAACTAGTTGAGAAGTGAATTGCTCGGATATGACTCACCAAGACAATCGAAAACAAGTTCTAAAGAGAACAGAGAGTTTAAACTCAGAAACTTAATCCAAAATGATCTGATTTTATTAATGGAATGAAACACTTATTTATAGTACAAGTAGGAGACAAAGGGGCTACTTGACTAGAAGTTTGAAAGACAAATAAAATTAAAGACATTTGACTAGAATTTTGAAAGACAAAGAAGAAAGACTCTTCAATTTGCGGACTGGTCAAAGTGACCCTTCGGCTGGTTGAACCGCGGCCAAGAGCAGGACGGTCGCGGGCCGGTCCGTCTGTTCCGTCTTGTCCGTCTCCTGAACCATCTTCGACCATAAGCGTCCCAAGTCTTCTGAAAGATGAAGAATCTGTGCCTTAGAGAGATTCGGATGATCAAAGTGCATGAACTGATCAAATGGATCGATCAGTTCGTCAATACGGTCGGTACGTTCCAAACGTGCGAGAAGAGAGAAGTCGCGTCCAGTTCCTTGTTCGGCTCGGCCTAAGTTGCTTCTGACTTGACCGTCAGTCTGAGATTGGCGAGTTGTCCGAGAGAGAGACGATCCAGTACGGTCAGTTCGGCTGATAGGTCGAGGATCCAGTCTAAGCTCCTTCCCGTCCATCCGTGGATCGATCCGGTACACAGCTCGGCCTTGGTTGGGACGATGAACCTCGGTTGGAATGTCCTGATCTTCCTGATGGTCGAGTTCCTCGGACTGAGGCACATCATTCCCTCCCTCTTCAAAAGGATTTGTCCACAAATCTGGATTATCTGCCAGAAAAGGAGATAGATCAGAAACATTAAAACTTGAAGAGATTTCATACTTACCTTCCAAATCAAGCTGGTAAGCATTATCATTGATCCTTCTAAGAATCCGGAATGGACCGTCGACTCGAGGCATAAGTTTGGACTTCCTTTCTTCCGGGAATCGTTCCTTCCTCAAATGAACCCAAACCAAGTCACCTTCTTGGAAAACCAATTCCTTTCGCTTCTTGTTGGCATATCTTTTGTATCCCTCGGTTTTGGTTTCAATGTTGACTCGAACTTGCTCATGAAGCTTTTTGATGGTGTCCGCCCTTCTTTTACCATCTGTACTAACTCTTTCACTCAAAGGTAAAGGTAAAAGATCAAGTGGAGATAAGGGATTAAAACCATAAACAACTTCAAAAGGAGAGAATTTTGTAGCTGAATGCATAGCATGATTATAAGCAAACTCAACATGTGGCAAACAATCTTCCCAAGACTTAAGATTTTTCTTGACCAAAGATCTAAGCAAAGCAGACAAAGTTCGATTAACAACTTCGGTTTGACCATCAGTTTGCGGATGACAAGTTGTGGAAAACATCAATCTCGTTCCTAACTTAGACCACAAAGTTTTCCAAAAATAACTAAGAAACTTAGCATCACGATCAGAAACAATGGTCTTAGGCATTCCATGCAATCTCACAATTTCCCTAAAGAACAGATCAGCAACTTGTACAGCATCATCAGTTTTATGGCAAGGAATAAAGTGAGCCATTTTCGAAAATCTATCGACAACCACAAAGATAGAGTCTCGGCCATTCTTAGTTCTAGGCAATCCAAGAACAAAATCCATAGAAATATCAATCCAAGGATGAGAAGGAATGGGTAAGGCCGAGTACAAACCGTGATTGGATGCTTTGGCTTTGGACTTCTTGCACACCACACATCGGCCACAAATTCTCTCTACGTCCTTCATCAAGCTAGGCCAGTAGAAATGATCATACACGGCCTTGTATGTCTTCTTGATTCCAAAGTGTCCCATAAGACCTCCTCCATGAGATTCCCTGAGAAACAACTCCCTCAAAGAACATTGGGGCACACACAAACGGTTATCATAGAAAAGAAAACCCGAGTTTCGATAATACTTGCCATAAGCCACTCTGGAACACTTGTTGAAAATTTCTTTAAAATCCGGATCAGAAGCATACAAGTCTTTGATAAATTCAAAACCGAGAAGTTTCGTTTCGAGGGCTGAAAGAAGAGTATACCTTCGGGACAAGGCATCAGCCACAACGTTTTCCTTACCTTGCTTGTATTTGATGACATAAGGAAATGTCTCAATGAACTCAACCCAGCGGGCATGCCTCTTGTTCAGCTTCTGTTGCCCCTTAAGGTGTTTCAGGGACTGATGATCCGTGTGGATAACAAACTCCTTAGGCCAAAGATAGTGTTGCCACGTTTGAAGAGCTCTTACCAAAGCATACAACTCCTGATCATAAGTTGGGTAGTTGAGTGTGGCGCCTCCAAGCTTCTCACTGAAGTAAGCAATAGGCTTTCTATCCTGCATCAAAACTGCACCAATACCAACACCCGAAGCATCACATTCGATCTCAAACGTTTTAGAAAAGTCAGGAAGAACAAGTAAAGGGGCATTAGTCAACTTCCCTTTAAGGATTTGGAAGGCTTCTTCCTGAGCTTGTTCCCATTTGAACCCAACATTCTTTTTAATGACTTCGGTCAATGGGGCCGCTATGGTACTGAAATCTTGGACGAACCGTCGATAGAACCCGGCAAGGCCGTGGAAGCTCCTTACTTCACTCACGTTCGTTGGACTTGGCCAGTCTCGGATGGCTTTGATTTTCTCCTCGTCCACTCTAAGTCCTTCAGCACCTACAACAAAACCTAAGAAGACCACATGATCTGTGCCAAAAGAACACTTTCCAAGGTTAGCAAACAAATGTTCCTTTCTAAGAACTTCAAGGACAGATTTCAAATGTTTCTTATGTTCATCCATGTTCTTGCTGTAGATAAGAATATCATCAAAGTAAACTACCACAAAATGACCAATGAATGCTCTCAAGATATGGTTCATCAATCGCATGAAAGTGCTAGGTGCATTAGTAAGACCAAATGGCATAACTAACCATTCATACAATCCTAGCTTGGTTTTAAATGCAGTTTTCCATTCATCACCTTCTTTCATTCGGATTTGGTGATAGCCACTTTTCAAATCTATCTTAGAAAAGACACATGAACCGTAAAGTTCATCAAGCATGTCGTCTAGTCTAGGAATGGGATGCCTATACTTTACCGTAATGTTGTTGATGGCACGGCAGTCCACACACATGCGCCATGATCCATCCTTTTTGGGGACAAGTAGAACTGGAACGGCACAAGGACTGAGGCTTTCCCTGATGTAACCTTTCTCCATAAGGTCTCCAATTGTTTCTCAAGTTCCTTGGTCTCCACCGGATTGGTTCTGTAAGCTGGCCGGTTAGGTAGAGACGCACCCGGAACAAAGTCAATCTGATGTTCAATCCCTCGTACTGGCGGCAAACCCTTTGGGTTTTCATCTGGAAAGACATCCGAATATTCCTGCAAGACATCTAGCAAATCACTCGGAACTTCCGGTGCAAGGTTAGAAGAAGTAGAAGCCATCAGAGATTCTTTGTACACAAGTAAAAGAAAAGGCTTTTGAGAGTGAAGAGACTTCTTAACCTGACTTTGTTTGACAAAGAAGTTGGAGTTCCGGGTTGAGGACTCTGGTTTGTCTGGTTTGATCTCTTGTTCACGGTTCTTTTTAAGTTGGAGCTGGTCTTGATGGACCTCCAAGGGCGAGAGTGGTACAAGCGTGATCTTCTTTCCTTTATGGTCAAAGGAGTGCCGGTTTGTGTAACCATCATGGACGGTTCTTTTATCAAACTGCCATGGACGTCCCAACAGAACGTGACAAGCATCCATGGGAAGGACGTTGCACACAATCTCGTCTTCATAACGACCAATGGTGAGAGGGATCGTGACTTGCTCCTTAACATACTGTTCACCAGTTTCATTGAGCCATTCCAACCTGAAAGGACGAGAAAGAGGTCGAGTAGCTAGACCTAATTTCCTGACAAGAGTATCACTTGCAACGTTAGTACAACTCCCACCATCAATGATCAAGGAACAAACTTTGTCAGAGATTAAACAACGAGAATGAAAGAGATTCTCCCTTTGTTCCTTTTCATCGGTTTTGGGCTGAACACTCAAGGAACGTCTAGTGACCAGTAGTGGTCCATGAGCTGGATAGTCAAAGCTATCTTCATCATCAAAGATCGGCTCAGAATCTGGATCAAAGGACGAATCATGGTCGTTGTCCGTGTGGCCGTTCGCGGGGTCGTCCGTTTTATCGAAGATGGGATCGTTCCATGCCTTCCTAGCCACAAGTAATGGTCCGTGATGGGGGTAGTCAAAGGACTCCTCTTCCTTATCAAAGTTAGGACCAAGATCCTCCTTGTCTTCTTGTTCATCCTCGGACTCAACTTCACCATTTTCCAAGAGAATCATCACACGCTGGTTTGGACAGTTCTTGGCATAATGTCCTAGCCCTTGACATTTGAAACATCTAATGTCTCTTGCTCGGCTGAGTCGTCTACTGCTTTTCCTTTGTCATCACGAGTGGAAACATTAGTTTTAAAGGCAGTATGTGTTGTGATAGGCGACTTACCTTTGTCTTGATAGCTTGGCTTAGGAGCATAGGCCGGTTTAGGAGAGTAGGCCGGCTTAGAAGTAGTGGCCGGTTTTGAGAAACTCCTTCTCTTGAGTTGTTGCTCGATCAAGATGGCTTTGTGTAGCATCTGTTCCACACTTCCATACTCTTGAAGCTCCATACGATCTTGGATGTCACGGTTGAGGCCTGAAAGAAAGCGAGCCATAGTGGCGTCCAAGGGTTCATCCGTGTCCGTTTTGGTCATCAAAACTTCCATCTCTTGATAATAGTCTTCCACAGATTTGGTTCCTTGAAGCAAACGTCTTAGCTTCTGGTGAAGGTCACGGTGATAATGGGTTGGCACGAATCGTTTCCTCATCAACAAGGTAAGCTCATCCCATGTCTCAATCGGCCGCTCACCTGTTCTCCTCCTGTGGGTCAACACTTGATCATACCAGTTAATAGCATAGCCAGAGAATTCAGTGGCCGCAAGCCTTACTTTTCTAAGTTCAGAATAGTTTTGACAATCAAAGACATGCTCAATTTTTCTTTCCCACTCTAGAAAAGCATCAGGGTCGTTTTTACCATCAAAAGGTGGAATTTTCAATTTCAATCCGTTCAAACTATCATCAGTACGATTGTTTCTAGCAAATGGATTGACATCACCTGGGTTTCGAGTTCTATGACCTCTTCTAGGCCGGTAAGCGGATCTGACCTCGTCCTCTTGGGCGTCCTCATCAGGAAACTCATCATCTGACCGGGTATTCCTTCGCGGCTGATTGGTTCTTGTCCTTGATCTCGGATGGGACTGACTTACTTGAAGTTCGTCAAGCCTTTGATGGATCTGCTCTAGACCTGTGTTTATAAGGTTAGAAAAAGAATCATTCAAAGCTCGCATCTGAAGGTTAGACAGTCCAGCAACTGAATTTCCGGGACGGTTTTGTTCTTCATGGCTACTCATGGTTCCTGAAACTTTCTTACACACAAAACGTTAGGATTAAAAACTCACACTCTCAAGTGTTTGTTCCTCACCCACACACGTGTTTCTCTCGATTTAAAAGTGATCACTCAAGTTTCCACTCAAAGTTCTATGAAGAACAGATCTCGGAATCTGGATGGCCAAACTTAAGCAAAACACACGGGAACTTTAAAGATAGAAAGATAAGAGATTTGTTTTTGAAAGAATCCGTTTTAACCTCCTCAAAGGCTGGATTTCTCCACAGCCAGCAGGCTTCCTCTTCCACCACCAATCCACAAAGTAAACTCTTTCTTTTTTTTTTTTTTTTTTTTTTTATACTATGGATCTTGCTTGTTTCTTTTTTTTTTTTTTTATAAGTGGATGGTATTGAGGGGCCCGGATTCAAGATAGACAGATGAAGAAGTGTTTAGAAGAAAATGGAAGATGAGAAGATGGATCGAGATAGAGAATACCAGAAGAGTGGCTCTGATACCACTTGAAGGACCCTAAGATCGGATTGCCCTCGACTGGATTCGTTTGGATATGAACTCCGGAAAGGAGAACTGATGGAACGTTGGGTCGCACAAGGGTTGCGGATGTTCCCTTGATATTCCCGACTTCAATGGCGCTTGATATGACTCACAAGTCCGCCAAGGAAGATCTCGAACTGGTTGCTTGATATGACTCACAAGACCAACTAGTTGAGAAGTGAATTGCTCGGATATGACTCACCAAGACAATCGAAAAACAAGTTCTAAAGAGAACAGAGAGTTTAAACTCAGAAACTTAATCCAAAATGATCTGATTTTATTCATGGAATGAAACACTTATTTATAGTACAAGTAGGAGACAAAGGGGCTACTTGACTAGAAGTTTGAAAGACAAATAAAATTAAAGACATTTGACTAGAATTTTGAAAGACAAAGAAGAAAGACTCTTCAATTTGCGGACTGGTCAAAGTGACCCTTCGGCTGGTTGAACCGCGGCCAAGAGCAGGACGGTCGCGGGCCGGTCCGTCTGTTCCGTCTTGTCCGTCTCCTGAACCATCTTCGACCATAAGCGTCCCAAGTCTTCTGAAAGATGAAGAATCTGTGCCTTAGAGAGATTCGGATGATCAAAGTGCATGAACTGATCAAATGGATCGATCAGTTCGTCAATACGGTCGGTACGTTCCAAACGTGCGAGAAGAGAGAAGTCGCGTCCAGTTCCTTGTTCGGCTCGGCCTAAGTTGTTTCTGACTTGACCGTCAGTCTGAGATTGGCGAGTTGTCCGAGAGAGAGACGATCCAGTACGGTCAGTTTGGCTGATAGGTCGAGGATCCAGTCTAAGCTTCTTCCCGTCCATCCGTGGATCGATCCGGTACACAGCTCGGCCTTGGTTGGGACGATGAACCTCGGTTGGAATGTCCTGATCTTCCTGATGGTCGCGTTCCTCGGACTGAGGCACATCAAGAAGGATCAGACCGTTTAGGGATAAGGTAGAGCGCGCCTTGACAGGCTGGAACAGCTGGAAAGGCAAGAGCATCTCGGTCCAAGATGCTAGATACTCCGCGCATGTGGAGAAGCTAATTGGCTAGTCCAAATGAGCTTATCCTCTCCTGATTGACCTCACATGCTTTAGTCCTCTCTTTGATTTCGAAAACCCTTGTATGCTCTCACTATATATTGTAACTCATCAACACTAATAAAGATTATCCAGTTTGAGTCTCTCTAATCTCTTAGACACTATGATTATCTCTTAGACTCTAAACGGCTCTATCTAGTCTCTTAATCTTTCACAAACTTCTCTTAATCACTTCTTAAACACTCTCTTTATTCTGATTACTCTAAGGATCTCTTAATCTCATAGAGTTATCCCGCTTTCAAATCAGGTGATTCCAGTTTCCCAGTTTGGGAATAGGACAGCTTCTTCGTCGTTCCAATCAAACCAGGATGAATCACTTTGTAAGAAGCTTGATTTGGATACATAAAATGGTGGAGAAACACCAGGAAGTTGAATAAATCTCATAGGAGTTGGGATGAAGAAGTTATCCCACTTTCTAATCAGGTGATTCCAGTTTCCCAGTTTGGGAATAGGACAGCTTCTTCGGCGTTCCAATCAAACCAGGATGAATCACTTTGTAAGAAGCTTGACTTGGATACATAAAGTGTTGGAGAATCACCAGGAAGTTGATTAATCTCATAGGAGTTGGGATGAATGAGTTATCCCACTTTCAAATCAGGTGATTCCAGTTTCCCAGTTTGGGAATAGGACAGCTTCTTCGTCGTTCCAATCAAACCAGGATGAATCACTTTGTAAGAAGCTTGATTTGGATACATAAAATGGTGGAGAAACACCAGGAAGTTGAATAAATCTCATAGGAGTTGGGATGAAGAAGTTATCCCACTTTCTAATCAGGTGATTCCAGTTTCCCAGTTTGGGAATAGGACAGCTTCTTCGTCGTTCCAATAACACCAGGATGAATCACTTTGTAAGAAGCTTGATTTGGATACATAAAGTGGTGGAGAATCACCAGGAAGTTGAATTAATCTCATAGGAGTTGGGATGAAGAAGTTATCCCACTTTCTAATCAGGTGATTCCAGTTTCCCAGTTTGGGAATAGGACAGCTTCTTCGTCGTTCCAATAACACCAGGATGAATCAATATGTAAGAAGCTTGACTTGGATACATAAAGTGTTGGAGAATCACCAGGAAGTTGAATTAATCTCATAGGAGTTGGGATGAAGAAGTTATCCCACTTTCTAATCAGGTGATTCCAGTTTCCCAGTTTGGGAATAGGACAGCTTCTTCGTCGTTCCAATCAAACCAGGATGAATCACTCTGTAAGGATCTTGATTTAAATACATAAAGTGTTGGAGAATCACCAGGAAGTTGAATAAATCTCATAGGAGTTGGGATGAAGAAGTTATCCCACTTTCTAATCAGGTGATTCCAGTTTCCCAGTTTGGGAATAGGACAGCTTCTTCGGCGTTCCAATCAAACCAGGATGAATCACTTTGTAAGAAGCTTGATTTGGATACATAAAGTGGTGGAGAATCACCAGGAAGTTGAATTAATCTCATAGGAGTTGGGATGAAGAAGTTATCCCACTTTCTAATCACGTGATTCCAGTTTCCCAGTTTGGGAATAGGACAGCTTCTTCGGCGTTCCAATCAAACCAGGATGAATCACTTTGTAAGAAGCTTGATTTGGATACATAAAGTGGTGGAGAATCACCAGGAAGTTGAATTAATCTCATAGGAGTTGGGATGAAGAAGTTATCCCACTTTCTAATCAGGTGATTCCAGTTTCCCAGTTTGGGAATAGGACAGCTTCTTCGTCGTTCCAATAACACCAGGATGAATCACTTTGTAAGAAGCTTAGTTTGGATACATAAAGTGGTGTAGAATCACCAGGAAGTTGAATAAATCTCATAGGAGTTGGGATGAAGAAGTTATCCCACTTTCTAATCAGGTGATTCCAGTTTCCCAGTTTGGGAATATGACAGCTTCTTCGGCGTTCCAATCAAACCAGGATGAATCACTTTGTAAGAAGCTTGATTTGGATACATAAAGTGTTGGAGAATCACCAGGAAGTTGAATTAATCTCATAGGAGTTGGGATGAATGAGTTATCCCACTTTCAAATCAGGTGATTCCAGTTTCCCAGTTTGGGAATAGGACAGCTTCTTCGTCGTTCCAATCAAACCAGGATGAATCTGATATGATCATGGATCAGCTAGTTGATAAAGATGAAGAAGGAGAGACTGAAGACACACTAGCTGAAGAGGAAGCTGTCCTAGCTATTCCCACAGGTCCTATTACTCGTGCAATGACAAGGAGACTCAAGGAAGCTATTGGAAACATACTGAAGATCTCTAAGGAGCAAGAAGACTGTCTTGGTAGAAGCTTGAGCCACCAAGACACACTCATCACCATTCATGTGATCTTACCATCAAGCTGATCATCATCTAGGCAAGTGGCTTGGTATACTCTTTTTCCCTTGATTAGTTTTGTCCCACTGGGTTTTCTAATCAAGGTTTTTAATGAGGTATCAAGTTCACTTACACATTCCTAGTTGATGTATCTTGGATGCAACTCGGCCTAAGGCATCTTGGACCGACTTCATCATCTATCTTATATTATGTTTTAGTCTAAGTGTTGTGTTATTAATTTGAAACCGTGTGGAGCCTTTTCCTTTATGTTTTCTTATGTTTTCGAGACCTTGTGCATGTACAAGGATCTCTCTATATAAGTGTATCACAAACCCTCATTCTAATCTAAGTTATCTTTTGTTTAAACCTTGTGTTTTCTTCTCCCTTGCTTTCACGAGTTAAGAGAGTGTCTGGTGTGTAGTATCCAGTCTGTTGGTGTGTAATATCCAACGCCCAAGGGCTTTAGAAAGGTGTGTCATATCCGATCTAAGTCTAGGAGTATCAAGGAGCCTTTCCGCAGCCTCTTGTGTCACCATTCGATCCACAGCCTTGATAAACTTGAGTCTTTGATTCGTTTATGCAAGGATCTATCCAAACCATCCAGAGAAGGGTCCTAGGATCTCATTAAGTGGTATCAGAGCACTCTGGAAGGGGAGTTTCGATTTCTCTTTTGGCGATTTCATAAGATCTGTGTTCATCGTGTTATATCATTGATCATTTGGGTTTTACGTGTTGTTTCTCACTCGATCTGATTAGTATCATTGATAGGATTGATAGATCTGTTTGTTTCGTGTCTCATATTGCTAGATCTAAGAATTTCGATCAAGTTTTAGACAAAAACCTTTCACATTCTTGTCGATTACGTTATCGTTTTGCTTGATCCGAAAGTTTCTTGTGATTGTGTGACTTGATCTGTTGTTAGAATCATAGATCAGGATTTGATTATCTCATTGCATCATCCGTTGAATCTGATCTGTTATTGTTTCAATTTCGAAAGTGATAAAATTCAAATCGTCGCGTGTTGATCAAGTATCTTCATTTGCCGCTTTGTTTGAATACTTTGTTTCCTTATTTGAATCTTGAGTTCTGAATTCTTTTGAACTACTTACTGGTTCAAGTTCTTTGTGTATTAGGAAGCAATGGGGTCTGAAGAGGATGATGAAATCTTTGTGCGAAGGAATAAGTTGCTGCAAGAAGCAATCACCAAACAAGTGATGGAAGCGATGGTGAAGTTGCTGGAAGAGAAGTATGATCAGAGACCGAATGATGGACAAGGACAAGCATCTGGCCAGAGACGTGAACAAAGAAGAAACAGACAAGGCCAGCGTGAGCATGCTGGATCAGAAGAAACTGATAACTTCTATGAGAGAAGTAGCCATAGCTCCGGTACGAGACATAGCAGTAGAAGATCTCGACATGATCATGAAGGCCGAAGGCATAGACGCAATGAGCTATCAGGATTGAAGCTTAAGATCCCTCCTTTCCATGGTAAAGCTGATCCAGATGCCTATCTTGAGTGGGAAAAGAAGATCGAACTCGTTTTCAACTGTCAGCATTACTCAGAGACTAAGAAGATTCAAGTAGCTGCTACCGAGTTCAATGATTATGCATTGAGCTGGTGGGATCAGTTGGTTACAAACAAGAGGCGCAATGGTGAATTCCCCATTGAAACATGGGCAGAGATGAAAGCTGTGATGCGCAAGAGGTTTGTACCAAGTCATTATCACCGTGATCTTCATCAAAAGCTGAGACTGCTCACACAAGGATCAAAGTCGGTAGAGGAATACTTTCAAGAGATGGAGTTGCTTATGCTAAGAGCTTGTGTATCTGAGGACAGTGAAGCTACTATGGCACGATTTCTTGGTGGACTCAACCGTGAGATACAAGATAGAGTGGAGATGCAACACTACTTGGAGATAGAGGAGATGCTACACAAAGCTATCTTGGTGGAGCAGCAAGTTAAGAGAAGAAGTTATGCACGTGGCAGCTATGTTCCAGTAGATACCAGACCTCTAAGGAAGATAAACCAAGCTATCAGAAGGAGAGCAAACCACAGCCAAAAGAAGAATCCAAGTCTAGTAGCATCTACAACAAAGATAAGGGTAAAGTGGAAGCTACAAGCTCGCGTGCAAGAGATGTGAAGTGTTTTAAGTGCCAAGGGCGTGGGCACTATGCTAATGAGTGTACTAACAAGAGAGTTATGATTCTTCTGGAGAATGGAGAGTTTGAATCTGAAGATGAAAAACTCAGGACTGATCAAGAACTATCTGAAGCTGAGTATGAGGAGGAACCAGTTCAAGGTAGACTTTTGGTTGCAAGAAGAACTCTCAGTTTGCAAAACAAAACTGAGGAGCAAGAACAAAGAGAGAACTTGTTCTACACACGTTGTATGGTGCAAGGGAAGGTCTGCAGCCTGATCATCGACGGTGGAAGCTGTGTTAATGTTGCTAGTGAGACAATGGTGAAGAAGCTTGGTTTGAAAGTTCAAAAGCATCCTAAACCTTACCGGCTGCAGTGGCTTAATGAAGAGGGCGAGATGAGGGTATCTACTCAGGTTTCTATACCCTTGTCCATTGGGAGGTATGAAGATGACATTCTCTGTGATGTGATACCCATGGAAGCCAGCCACATACTACTGGGAAGGCCTTGGCAGTTTGATAGGCGTGTCATCCATGATGGCTTCACCAACAAACATTCTTTTGAGTTCAACGGCAAGCGAACTGTCTTGGTACCTCTAACTCCTAAAGAAGTGCATGAAGATCAGCTTCAGCTTCAGAAAAAGAAAGAGATTGATCTCAAACCAGATAAGCAACACAACTTCTATGCTAAAGCTAGTGAAATCAAAAGATCTCTTTATTCTCATCAATCGGTTCTCTTATTTATTTTTAAAGAATCTCTTTTGTCTCTAACTGATTGTACACCGGTGTATCCGAGTGAGATGTCAGCTCTTTTACAGGAATACCAGGATGTATTTCCAGAAGATAATCCCATAGGTTTGCCACCTATTCGAGGGATTGAGCATCAGATTGATTTTGTACCAGGAGCTACTCTTCCCAACAGACCAGCATACAGAACTAATCCTGTGGAAACTAAGGAGCTACAAAGACAGGTTGAGGAACTGATGGAGAAAGGCCACATCCGTGAGAGTATGAGCCCCTGTGCTGTGCCTGTGCTCCTTGTGCCTAAGAAAGATGGGAGCTGGCGCATGTGTGTTGATTGTAGAGCAATCAACAACATAACAGTGAAGTATCGCCACCCTATTCCTAGATTAGATGATATGCTTGATGAATTGCATGGTTCTAGTGTCTTTTCTAAGATAGATTTGAAGAGTGGATATCATCAAATTAGAATGAAAGAGGGAGATGAGTGGAAAACAGCCTTTAAGACTAAGCATGGGTTGTATGAGTGGTTAGTCATGCCTTTTGGATTAACCAATGCTCCTAGTACTTTTATGAGATTGATGAACCATGTGCTTAGATCCTTCATAGGCTTGTTTGTGGTAGTATACTTTGATGATATCCTTGTCTACTCTAAGAGTCTAGAAGAGCATATAAAACATCTTAGGACTGTTCTTGATGTCTTGAGGAAAGAAAAGCTATTTGCTAATCTTAAGAAATGCACTTTCTGTACGGATAACTTGGTCTTTTTAGGTTTTGTTGTGAGTGCAGATGGAGTAAAGGTAGATCAGGAGAAGGTGAGAGCAATTCAAGAATGGCCAATTCCAAAGACTATAAGTGAAGTGAGGAGTTTCCACGGCCTTGCTGGTTTCTACAGGCGGTTTGTTAAAGACTTTAGCACTATAGCAGCTCCCTTGACTGAAGTGATAAAGAAAGAAGTCGGATTCAAGTGGGGAGAAGCACAAGAGACTGCCTTCCAATGCCTTAAAGAGAAGCTTACTCACGCCCTCTTCTTATACTTCCTGACTTTAATAAAACTTTGAAATAGAATGTGATGCTCAGGAATTGGTATTGGTGCTGTATTAATGCAGGAGAAGAGACCCATTGCATACTTCAGTGAGAAGCTTGGAAGCGCCACCCTCAACTATGCAACTTATGATAAAGAGCTGTATGCCTTGGTGAGGCCTTGCAGACTTGGCAGCACTATCTCTGGCCTAAAGAATTCGTCATACATACGATCATGAGTCTCTCAAATACCTCAAAGGACAGAACAAACTCAGCAAGAGACACGCAAGGTGGGTTGAGTTCATTGAGACATTTCCTTATGTCATCAAGTATAAACAAGGTAAGGAAAACATAGTTGCTGATGCACTATCCAGAAGGTATGTTCTCTTGAACACTCTTGAGGCTAAGCTATTAGGATTTGAGCAGATTAAAGGAATGTATGAGGATGATCCTGATTTTAAAGAGGCTTACAACTCTGTGAGAAATTTGCTGTGGGACACTACTTTAGACATGATGGTTTTCTTTTCTATGATAATCGGTTGTGTGTGCCTAACTGCTCTTTGAGAGATTTGTTTGTTAGGGAATCTCATGGAGGAAGTCTCATGGGTCACTTTGGTATTGCAAAGACTCTTAAAACTTTGCAGGATCACTTCTTTGGCCTCGGATGAAAAGAGATGTGGAGAAACTATGTGAGAGATGTGCAACTTGCAAGCAAGCCAAGTCTAAGGTCAGTCTCACGGTTTGTATACTCCTCTCCCTATACCTTATCATCCTTGGAATGACATATCTATGGATTTCATTGTTGGTTTGCCTAGAACTAGGACTGGGAAGGATTCTATCTTTGTGGTTGTGGATAGGTTCTCAAAAATGGCACATTTCATAGCTTGTCACAAAACTGATGATGCATTGCATATTGCTAACTTGTTCTTTAAAGAGATTGTGCGCATACATGGCATGCCTAAGACTATTGTTTCTGATAGAGATACTAAGTTTCTTAGTCATTTTTGGAAGACTCTTTGGTCTAAACTAGGTACTAAACTCTTGTTTTCTACTACTTGTCATCCACAAACTGATGGACAAACTGAAGTAGTTAATAGGACTCTTGGAACACTCTTGCGTGCATTCATAAAGAAAAACTTGAAATCATGGGAAGATTTTGTGCCTCATTGTGAATTTGCATACAATCATGCTGTGCATTCTACTTCTAAGTTTTCTCCTTTTGAGATTGTTTATGGGTTCAATCCCAACTCTCCTTTGGATTTAATCCTTTACCTGAGTGTGAAAGGGTCAGCGTTGATGGCAAAAAGAAGGCAGAGATGGTGAAACAACTCCACGAGCAGGCTAGGCTCAACATTGAGGCAACAACCAAACAGTATGTTAAGCATGCTAACAAAGGAAGGCGTGAGATGGTCTTTGAAGTGGGTGATCAGGTCTGGATTCACCTAAGGAAAGAGAGGTTTCCCAATGAAAGGAAGTCCAAGCTGATGCCGCGGATTGATGGACCTTTTGAGGTCATAAGGAAGATCAGCAACAATGCCTACAAACTGGATTTGCAAGGTAAGTATGATGTGAGTAATAGCTTCAATGTTACTGACTTGATCCCTTTTATTGCAGATGAGCCAGATTTGAGGACAAATCCTTTTCAAGTGGGAGGGGATGATATGATCATGGACCAGCTAGTTGATAAAGATGAAGAAGGAGAGACTGAAGATACACTAGCTGAAGAGGAAGCTGTCCTAGCCATTCCCACAGGTCCTATAACTCGTGCAATGACAAGGAGACTCAAGGAAGCTGTTGGAAACATACTGAAGATCTCTAAGGAGCAAGAAGACTGTCTTGGTAGAAGCTTGAGCCACCAAGACACACTCATCACCATTCATGTGATTACCATCAAGCTGATCATCATCTAGGCAAGTGGCTTGGTATACTCTTTTTCCTTGATTAGTTTTGTCCCACTGGGTTTTCTAATCAAGGTTTTTAATGAGGTATCAAGTTCACTTACACATTCCTAGTTGATGTATCTTGGATGCAACTCGGCCTAAGGCATCTTGGACCGACTTCATCATCTATATATATATATTTTGTTTTAGTCTAAGTGTTGTGTTATTACTTTGAAACCGTGTGGAGCCTTTTCCTTTATGTTTTCTTATGTTTTCGAGACCTTGTGCATGTACAAGGATCTCTCTATTTAAGTGTATCACAAACCCTCATTCTAATCTAAGTTATCTTTTGTTTAAACCTTGTGTTTTCTTCTCCTTTGCTTTCACGAGTTAAGAGAGTGTCTGGTGTGTAGTATCCAGTCTGTTGGTGTGTAATATCCAACGCCCAAGGGTTTTAGAAAGGTGTGTCATATCCGATCTAAGCCTAGGAGTATCAAGGAGCCTTTCCGCAGCCTCTTGTGTCACCATTCGATCCACAGCCTTGATAAACTTGAGTCTTTGATTCGTTTATGCAAGGATCTATCCAAACCATCCAGAGAAGGGTCCTAGGATCTCATTAGAATCACTTTGTAGAAGTCTTGTTTGATACATAAATGGGGAGAAACACCAGGAAGTTGATAAATCTCATAGGAGTTGGGATGAAGAAGTTATCCCACTTTCTAATCAGGTGATTCCAGTTTCCCAGTTTGGGAATATGACAGCTTCTTCGTCGTCCCAATTAAACCAGGATGAATCACTTTGTAAGAAGCTTGATTTGGATACATAAAGTGTTGGAGAATCACCAGGAAGTTGGGATGAATCAGTTATCCCACTTTCAAATCAGGTGATTCCAGTTTCCCAGTTTGGGAATAGGACAGCTTCTTCGTCGTTTCAATCAAACCAGGATGAATCACTTTGTAAGAAGCTTGATTTGGATACATAAAATGGTGGAGAATCACCAGGAAGTTGAATAAATCTCATAGGAGTTGGGATGAAGAAGCTATCCCACTTTCTAATCAGGTGATTCCAGTTTCCCAGTTTGGGAATAGGACAGCTTCTTCGTCGTTCCAATCAAACCAGGATGAATCACTTTGTAAGAAGCTTGATTTGGATACATAAAGTGGTGGAGAATCACCAGGAAGTTGAATAAATCTCATAGGAGTTGGGATGAAGAAGTTATCCCACTTTCAAATCAGGTGATTCCAGTTTCCCAGTTTGGGAATAGGACAGCTTCTTCGTCGTTCCAATCAAACCAGGATGAATCACTTTGTAAGAAGCTTGATTTGGATACATAAAGTGTTGGAGAATCACCAGGAAGTTGAATAAATCTCATAGGAGTTGGGATGAAGAAGTTATCCCACTTTCAAATCAGGTGATTCCAGTTTCCCAGTTTGGGAATAGGACAGCTTCTTCGTCGTTCCAATCAAACCAGGATGAATCACTTTGTAAGAAGCTTGATTTGGATACATAAAGTGTTGTGGAAACACCAGGAAGTTGAATAAATCTCATAGGAGTTGGGATGAAGAAGTTATCCCACTTTCAAATCAGGTGATTCCAGTTTCTCAGTTTGGGAATAGGACAGCTTCTTCGTCGTTCCAATCAAACCATGATGAATCACTTTGTAAGAAGCTTGATTTTGATACATAAAGTGTTGGAGAATCACCAGGAAGTTGAATAAATCTCATAGAGTTGGATGAAGAAGTTATCCCACTTTCAAATCAGGTGATTCCAGTTTCCCAGTTTGGGAATAGGACAGCTTCTTCGTCGTTCCAATCAAACCAGGATGAATCACTTTGTAAGAAGCTTGATTTTGATACATAATGGTGGGAAATCACCAGGAAGTTGAATAAATCTCATAGGAGTTGGGATGAAGAAGTTATCCCACTTTTAATCAGGTGATTCCAGTTTCCCAGTTTGGGAATAGGACAGCTTCTTCGTCGTTCCAATCAAACCAGGATGAATCACTTTGTAAGAAGCTTGATTTGGATACATAAAGTGTTGGAGAATCACCAGGAAGTTGAATAAATCTCATAGGAGTTGGATGAAGAAGTTATCCCACTTTCAAATCAGGTGATTCCAGTTTCCCAGTTTGGGAATAGGACAGCTTCTTCGTCGTTCCAATCAAACCAGGATGAATCACTTTGTAAGAAGCTTGATTTTGATACATA
Source organism: Brassica rapa (assembly GCF_000309985.2). Classification (NCBI taxonomy): domain Eukaryota; kingdom Viridiplantae; phylum Streptophyta; class Magnoliopsida; order Brassicales; family Brassicaceae; genus Brassica; species Brassica rapa. The sequence continues at coordinate 17,554 of NW_022610954.1, forward strand.
AAATGGTGGAGAAACACCAGGAAGTTGAATAAATCTCATAGGAGTGGGATGAAGAAGTTATCCCACTTTCTAATCAGGTGATTCCAGTTTCCCAGTTTGGGAAGGACAGCTTATCCGTCGTTCCAATCAAACCAGGATTGAATCACTTTGTAAGGAAGCT
>NW_022610955.1:0-42424 GCF_000309985.2 Brassica rapa
GGTTTCAAGTGCAAGAGCTAGAGATGTAAGTGCTTTAAGTGTCAGGGTAGAGGCCATTATGCAAAAATGATGCACCAATAAAAGAATCATGATTCTTCTTGAGAATGGAGAGTATGAATCTGAGGATGAGCTTTCAGAGTCTGAGTGTAAGGCCTTATTGAAGAAGAATATGAAGAAGAACCCGTGAAAGGAAGGTTATTGGTGGCTAGAAGAACTTTGAGTTTGCAAAGTAAGCTGAAGAGCAAGAACAGAGAGAGAATCTATTCTACACTCGGTGCCTTGTGCAAGGAAAGGTCTGTAGTCTTATCATTGATGGAGGAAGTTGTGTGAATGTAGCTAGTGAAACTATGGTAAAGAAGCTTGGCCTCCAAGTACAGAAACATCCAAAGCCCTACCGGCTTCAATGGTTGAATGAAGAAGGAGAAATGAGGTTTCTAGTCAGGTTTCGGTTCCCATTGCAATTGGAAGGTATGAGGATGAGGTTCTCTGTGATGTATTGCCTATGGAAGCTGGACATATCCTTCTTGGTCGGCCATGGCAATCAGATAGACGAGTGATACATGATGGCTACACCAACAAGCACACGTTTGAGTTCAAAGGAAAGAAGACTGTGCTGGTTCCTCTAACACCAAAGGAAGTTCATCAAGATCAACTGCAGCTACAAAAGAAGAAAGAAATAGACCTCAAACCTGAATCAAAGAAGCAGCATAGTCTCTATGCCAAATCGGGTGAAATCAAAAGAACTCTCAATGCTCATCAATCTATTCTTTTACTTATCTTTAAAGAGTCTCTTTTGAATGTTACTGACCCAACACCGGTATATCCGAGTGAAATTAAGTGTCTTTTACAGGAATTTGAAGATGTATTTCCTGAAGATAATCCAATTGGTCTTCCACCTCTTAGAGGGATTGAGCATCAGATTGATTTTGTTCCTGGTTCTACACTTCCAAATAGGCCAGCTTATAGGACTAATCCCGTGGAGACTAAAGAACTGCAAAAACAAGTTGAGGAGTTGATGGCAAAGGGGCATATCCGTGAGAGCATGAGCCCATGTGCAGTACCAGTGCTTCTTGTGCCTAAGAAAGATGGAAGCTGGCGCATGTGTGTTGATTGTAGAGCCATCAACAACATCACTGTAAAGTATCGCCATCCTATTCCTAGATTAGATGATATGCTTGATGAATTGCATGGTTCCTGCATATTTTCTAAGATTGATTTGAAAAGTGGATACCATCAGATTAGGATGAAAGAAGGAGATGAATGGAAAACTGCATTCAAAACTAAACATGGTCTTTATGAGTGGTTAGTCATGCCATTTGGATTAACCAATGCACCTAGTACATTCATGAGATTAATGAATCATGTTCTTAGATCATTCATTGGCATATTTGTTGTGGTATACTTTGATGACATCCTTGTATACAGTAAGAGCTTTAATGATCATATAGGACATCTTAGAGCTGTTCTTGATGTGCTTAGAAAGGAATCTCTTTTTGCTAACCTTAAGAAGTGTACTTTTGGAACGGATCACTTGGTTTTTTCTAGGCTTTGTTGTGAGTGCAGATGGAGTAAAGGTAGATCAAGAGAAGGTGAAAGCAATACAAGAGTGGCCGATTCCTAAAACCATCAGTGAAGTGCGAAGCTTCCATGGATTAGCTGGCTTCTACCGACGGTTTGTAAAAGATTTTAGCACCATAGCCGCTCCATTGACTGAGGTGATCAAGAAAGAAGTTGGATTCAAATGGGGAGAAGCACAAGAACTTGCCTTTCAATGCCTAAAAGAGAAGCTTACTAATGCCCCTCTTCTTATACTTCCTGATTTCAATAAAACTTTTGAAATTGAATGCGATGCTTCAGGAATTGGAATTGGTGCTGTTCTTATGCAGGAGAAGAGACCCATAGCATATTTCAGTGAGAAACTAGGAGGAGCGACTCTCAACTATGCTACTTATGACAAGGAACTCTACGCTTTGGTGAGGGCTTTGCAGACATGGCAGCATTACCTATGGCCCAAGGAGTTTGTCATTCACACTGATCATGAGTCTCTCAAGTACCTTAAAAGCCAAAACAAACTCAGCAAGAGACACGCAAGGTGGGTTGAGTTCATTGAGACATTTCCTTATGTCATCAAGTATAAACAAGGTAAGGAAAACATAGTTGCTGATGCACTATCCAGAAGGTATGTTCTCTTGAACACTCTTGATGTTAAGCTATTAGGATTTGAGCAGATTAAAGTAATGTATGAGAATGATCCTGAATTTAAAGATGCTTATAAGTCTTGTGAGAAATTTGCTGCTGGACATTACTTTAGGCAGGATGGATTTCTTTTCTATGATAATAGACTTTGTGTGCCTAATTGTTCTTTGAGAGATTTATTTGTTAGGGAATCTCATGGAGGAAGCCTCATGGGACATTTTGGTGTCGCAAAAACTCTCAAGACCTTGCAGGATCACTTCTACTGGCCGCGGATGAAAAGAGATGTGGAAAGACTCTGTGAAAGGTGTGCAACTTGTAAACAAGCTAAGTCCAAAGTCCAAAACCATGGTTTGTACACGCCTTTACCCATCCCTTATCATCCTTGGAATGATATCTCTATGGACTTCATTGTTGGATTGCCTAGAACTCGTACTGGTAAAGATTCAATCTTTGTGGTAGTTGATAGATTTTCTAAGATGGCACACTTCATTGCTTGTCATAAAACTGATGATGCATTGCATGTAGCTAACTTGTTCTTTAAGGAGATTGTGCGTTTACATGGCATGCCTAAGACTATTGTATCTGATAGAGATACTAAGTTTCTAAGCTACTTTTGGAAAACTCTCTGGTCTAAACTAGGCACTAAGCTATTATTTTCTACTACTTGTCACCCACAAACTGATGGTCAGACTGAAGTAGTTAATAGAACTCTTGGTACACTCTTGCGTGCAATTATAAAGAAGAACTTGAAATCATGGGAAGATTGTTTGCCTCATTGTGAATTTGCATATAATCATGCTGTGCATTCTGCTACTAAGTTTTCTCCATTTGAAATTGTTTATGGGTTCAATCCCATCTCTCCTTTGGATCTAATACCTTTACCTGAGTGTGAAAGAGTTAGTCTTGATGGCAAGAAGAAGGCAGAGAAGGTACAACAACTTCATGAACAAGCAAGGCGCAACATAGAAGAGAAGACTAAGCAATATGCCAAACAAGCAAACAAGGGGAGGCGTGAAAGAGTCTTTGAAGTGGGTGATCAAGTCTGGATTCACCTAAGGAAAGAAAGATTTCCTAATGAGAGGAAATCCAAGCTCATGCCAAGGATTGATGGACCATTTGAGATCATAAAGAAAATCGGCAACAATGCTTACAAGCTGGATCTCCAAGGAAGGTATGATGTGAGCAATAGTTTTAATATCACTGACTTGGTTCCTTATTTTGCAGATGAGCCAGATTTGAGGACAAATCCTTTTCAAGAGGGAGGGGATGATATGATCATGGACCGGCACAAGGATGGAGATAAAGAGTTCAAAGACCAATCAAGGGAAGAAGATGATGCCTTAGTCATTCCACCAGGTCCCATCACTCGCGCCAAAGCTAGAAGACTCAAAGAAGCTGTTGGAAGTCTACTTATGATCTCATGGAAGCAAGAAGACGGTCTTGATGGACGTTTGATCAATCAAGACACTCTTATCACCATTCAAGCAATGGTTTCAAACTGATCATCATCTAAGCAAGTGCTTGTGTGTGCTCTTTTCCTAGCCTTTGGTTTTGTCCCATTGGGTTTTCCAAAGGAAGGTTTTTAATGAGGCCACAAGTTACTTACATAAACCTTAGATGATGTATCACGGTTCCACCTTAGGTTATTTTTAAACTATGGTTTTTATTTCATGTTTTAAAAACTCTTTTCGAATTTGAATAAGTCTTTAGTCTTTGTTGTAGTTCCAAGGGAGCCTGTTCCCTTTAATGATCTCGAGAATATGGAGCCTGTTCCATACTTCTCTATATAAGTGTGTTTGCGTTCTCTCTTTTAATCACAATCCTTTTTCTACAAATCTATCAGATTTCTTTGTTCTCTCTTTACTTCTCATCAAGTCTTGAGTGAATCTCGTTGGTGTGTCATATCCAACAACTAAGGGTGTCTATTTTGGTGTGTAATATCCAAGCTAGTCATCTAGGAGTATCAAGGAGCCATTCCGCAACTCTTTGTGTCACCAAACGATCCATCACCTTGATAAACTTGAGTCTCTGATTCGTTTATACAAGGATCTATCCAATTCAATCCAAAGAAGCATCCTAGGAGTTCATTACCTTTGGTACGGACGGTACGGCCGTGTACGGCCTTGTACGGCCGTCCGTACCATTCATACCAAAACTCCCCAAGCTTCTCCATCTCTTCTCCTCTTCAACTCCTCTTCTCTCCATACCAATATAATCAACTCAACTCAACACTCCCCCCCCCCCCTCAAGCTTAGCTTTGTGAAAGCCTAAGCTTGGAAAGCTACAAGATCTTCCTCATTAAAAACCTCACCAAAGAAAAACCCAATGGGATAAAACTTTGATGAGGGAAAAAGAGTAAAGACCTTGCAGCTAAGGGGATTAGCTCCTTCTCTTCCCAAGATCTATGAGTCCCAATCTGACGTGAATGGACTCCATAGTCTTTTGCCTTGCAGCCTTGGTGAACACATCCGCTAGCTGATCTTCACTCCTTGTATAGCATGGCAAGATCACCCCTAGCACAATCATCTGTCTCACCTTGTGGCAATCAACTTCAATGTGCTTTGTCCTCTCATGAAACACCGAGTTGGATGCAATGTGGATAGCAGCTTGATTGTCACAATGCATTGTCATTGGAGTTGCTTGATCAATCTCCAAGTGCTTCAAGATGCCTTTGATCCATACCAACTCGTTGGTAAGCTTCAGCATGGCTCTATACTCGGCTTCTGCACTTGAACATGACACTACCTTCTGCTTCTTGCTGTTCCAAGTCACCAAGTTGCCTCCAATGAATGTGCAATAGCCTGTGGTTGATCTCCTGTCTGCTCTATCACCAGCCCAATCCGCATCACAATATCCCACCACTTCAGTGCTTCCATTGCAGCCCATCCATACCCCTTGATCAGGTGAGCCGTTGAGATACATCAAGATCCTCTCCACCATGCGCCAGTGATGTTCCTTAGGCACTTGCATGTGTTGACTCACCTGATTCACAGCAAAACAGATGTCAGGTCTAGTTATAGTAAGGTAAATCAATTTGCCAACTAGTTTTCTATAGAGTTTAGGATCCTGATAAGGTTTGCTGTCTTCCATCTCCCCCTCTCGTGGGACTTTGTAGCCATCCTCCATAGGCATTCTTGCTGTCTTGCCTCCATAAGCACCTGCACCTTTCAAAAGATCAAGTGTATATTTCCTTTGAGACATGAACAAACCTTCCTTGGATCTACATATCTCAATTCCAAGGAAGTATTTCATTTCTCCCAAGTCTTTAATCTCAAACATGGATTTAAGAAACTCCTTGGTTGCTATGATACCTTCCTTATCACTCCCTGTGATAATGATATCATCAACATACACAAGGAGTGCAATCATACCTGAGGGAGTCGTGAGAGTGAAGAGAGTGTGATCTAGTTCAGACTTCTTGAAGCCTCGACCATTCAGAGTAGTGCTCAGCTTGTTGTACCAAGCTCTGGGTGATTGCTTCAGCCCATAGATGGCTTTCTTCAGTCTCAACACATTCCCACTCTTCACTAAGTGTTCAAGGCCTGGAGGTGGATGCATATATACTTCATCCTCAAGTTCACCTTGTAGAAAAGCATTCTTCACATCCATTTGCCATAACCCCCATCCAAGATTCACAGCCAAGCTTAGTACAATCCGGATTGTGTGTAGTTTAGCTACTGGTGCAAAGGTTTCTATGTAATCGTCTCCATAAGTTTGAGTGAAACCTCTTGCAACTAGCCTTGACTTCTTCCTCTCAATCTTTCTATCCGCTTTGTACTTGATTGTGAATATCCATCTACTGGTCACAGCCTTCTTTCCTTTTGGTAACTCACTCTCATACCATGTATCATTCTTGATCATAGCTCCTGCCTCAGCTCCAACTGATTCCTTCCATTCTTTATCCATGATTGCTTCTTCATAGCTTCTTGGGATGTAGTTCTCATCCAAGTTAACCATGAAGGCACAATGTTCTTCTGGATATTGAGCAAAGGAGCACACGGCTTGAGAAGGATGCTCCACAGCTTGGGCATTGTAGTACACTCTCGTGTTTACCCAGCTAGAAGGATCCTTCCTTATCCTTGTACTCCTTCTTAGTGGCTGCACAACCGGTTCTTCTTCCTGTTGTTCTTCTACCATTTCATCTTGAGAAGGTGTTTGCCTCACACCATGATCATGACCATGACCACCAGGAAGTTGAATAAATCTCATAAGAGTTGGGATGAAGAAGTTATCCCACTTTCTAATCAGGTGATTCCAGTTTCCCAGTTTGGGAATAGGACAACTTCTCCGTCGTTCCAATCGAACCAGGATGAATCACTTTGTAAGAAGTTTGATTTGGATACATAAAGTGCTGGAGAATCACCAGGATGTTGAATAAATCTCATAGGAGTTGGGATGAAGAAGTTATCCCACTTTCAAATCAGGTGATTCCAGTTTCCCAGTTTGGGAATAGGACAGCTTCTTCGTCGTTCCAATCAAACGAGGATGAATCACTTTGTAAGAAGCTTGATTTGGATACATAAAGTGTTGGAGAATCACCAGGAAGTTGAATTAATCTCATAGGAGTTGGGATGAATGAGTTATCCCACTTTCAAATCAGGTGATTCTAGTTGTCCAGTTTGGGAATAGGACAGCTTCTTCGTCGTTCCAATCAAACCAGGATGAATCACTTTGTAAGAAGCTTGATTTGGATACATAAAATGGTGGAGAATCACCAGGAAGTTGAATAAATCTCATAGGAGTTGGGGTGAAGAAGTTATCCCACTTTCTAATCAGGTGATTCCAGTTTCCCAGTTTGGGAATAGGACAGCTTCTTCGTCGTTCCAATCAAACCAGGATGAATCACTTTGTAAGAAGCTTGATTCGGATACATAAAGTGTTGGAGAATCACCAGGAAGTTGAATAAATCTCATAGGAGTTGGGATGAAGAAGTTATCCCACTTTCTAATCAGGTGATTCCAGTTTCCCAGTTTGGGAATAGGATAGCTTCTTCTTGAGAGTTTTATAGGATTTATGTGAGAGTTTAAGGAAGATTTGTGAAGAGATTAGAGAAGAACTAGGTTGAACCGTGAGAGAGAGAGAGAGATTGACAAAGAGAATAATAGAGAACTCTTTTCCCTTGAATGATTTGTTTATGGGAACAACCCATTTATAGAATTCATACAGCAAGATGTCGACATTAAGGAAACAATAAACAAAGAAGTTAAGACAGAGGAGAGATGGGCAAAGTGGTCCTGGATAGTGACAGGTCCTAACGGGTGGGAAGACTTTGAATCCTTAACCAGACCCGTGACCTGCACTCTCAACGGTTCCCCACTTCCCTTAGGCGATTCCAACCATTCTTCTTGCCTTCTTCTCTTCTACATCAGTCACTCTTATGTCTTGCACTCCAAGTTAGGGTTGTCTTGTACGGACAGACTTGTCTAGCAAGGTAAGTTGAGTGATTGCTTGATCCGGATGTAATTGTTCCCCTCTTGCTTCTTACTTCATTCTCCTCTCTTTATTGCTTCATGTCAACACTCCCCCTCAAGCTTGACAGTGGTGATTGTCAAGCTTGGAAACCATGAAGCATTCCCTCATTAAAACCTTTACTTGGAAAAACCACTTGGGATAAAAACCAAGCAAAGGAAAAAGAGTAGAATACTCCATGGTGAGGGGATTATTGACATGGGAGGTTTATGAGTCCAAGTCTTGGAAGAATGGACTCACAAACTTTGCTACTGGCCGCCTTGGTGAAGATGTCAGCCAGCTGATCCTCACTTCTTGTATAACATGGGAGAATCACTTGCTGCTCTACTGCTTGTCTTACCTTGTGGCAGTCCACTTCTATGTGTTTTGTCCTCTCATGGAAGACTGAGTTGGATGCAATGTGTATTGCGGCTTGGTTGTCACAATGCATGGTCATGGGAGTTTTGATCTCAATTCCCAAGTCGCCTAGAAGCCCTTTTATCCAGATAAGCTCACTGGTTAGCTTCCTCATTGATCTGTACTCTGCTTCTGCACTAGAGCAAGACACTACCTTCTGTTTCTTGCTCTTCCAAGTGACCAGATTTCCTCCAATGAATGTACAATAGCCGGTGGTTGATCTTCTGTCTATTCTGTCCCCAGCCCAATCTGCATCACAGTATCCTATCACCTCAGTGTTCTTGTTGCAAGCCATCCATACACCCTGACCTGGTGCCTCTCTCAAGTATCTTAGTATCCTCTCCACCATGTTCCAGTGATGAACCTTGGGAGTTTGCATATGTTGGCTTACTTGATTAACTGCAAAGCACACATCTGGCCGAGTGATGGTTAGATAGATCAGCTTCCCAACCATCCGTCTATATTGTTTGACATCTTCAAATGGAGTATCTTCATACTCCCCCTCTCGCAATACCTTGTAACCTTCTTCAAGTGGTGTCTTGGCTTGTCTTCCTCCAAGATCTCCTGCCTCCTTTAAGATGTCCAGGGTATACTTTCTTTGGGACATGAACAATCCTTCCTTTGATCTGCACATCTCAATGCCGAGGAAGTACTTCAGTTCTCCTAGGTCTTTGATATCAAATGCGGCTTTAAGAAAGGTCTTGGTTGAACTGATCCCCTCCTTGTCACAACCAGTGATGATGATATCATCCACATAGACTAGAATCACAACAATCCCTTGCTTGCTGGTGAGAGTGAAGAGTGTGTGATCCGCTTGAGACTTCACAAAGTCTCTCCCATTCAGTGTAGTGCTCAGCTTGTGATACCAAGCTCTTGGTGATTGTTTCAAACCATATATGGCTTTTCTGAGTCTGAGTACATTCCCTGGTTTCACCATCTCTTCCATTCCCGGCGGTGGTCTCATATATACCTCATCTTCTAGTTCACCTTGCAAGAAGGCATTCTTCACATCCATTTGCCAAAGATCCCACTCTTGATTTACTGCCAATGAAAGGATAATCCGGATTGTGTGAAGCTTGGCCACTGGTGCAAAGGTGTCTAGATAGTCTTCTCCATAAACTTGTGTGTATCCTCTTGCTACCAATCTGGTCTTTTTTTTTCTGGCTTTCCATTTGCAAGATACTTGATAGTGTGTATGAGTCTGCTGGTCACGGCTTTCTTTCCTTTTGGAAGCTCTGTCTCATACCAGGTGTTGTTCCTCTCCATGGCTCCCATTTCATCATTCACTGATTCCCTCCATTCATCATCTTCCATAGCTTCTGCATATGTTCTTGGTATCCATTCCTGATCCAATGAGCCCACAAAGGCTTGATGTTCTTCTGGATAGTGAGCTAGGGAGCACACGCCACTGGGTGGGTGAGCTACTGCCTCTGCATTGAAGTAGACTCTGGTGTTGTTCCAGTTTGAAGCCGGTTTGAGGTGTGGGTGAAGTATCCAGCACTTGTCCTTGCCGTGACCCTTCCTCTTGCAATGATCACACACCCACACTTTCTTTTCCTCCGGCTTGTAGTACCCTTTGTTGGCTACTCCGGCAGGTTTGCTCTCGGCTCCTTCAGCTTGATTGGCCATCACTAGCTCTCCCTTTCTCTTAAAGAGACCCACTGAGCCGTGCTCCTTCTGAATCTCAGCACACACTTCATCTAGAGATGGAAGCTCCTTGTTCCTCAGTATGTGCCTAATAAGGTCATCATACCCTGGGTTGAGAGTGAGCAGCAAGGCAAAGACCTTATCTTGCTCCCTTCTTTCATGTAGAACATCCGGATCAACTGTTGCGGGTCTGAGCATCTCTAGCTCAGCCCATAGAGACCGGAACTTCCCAAAATGAGCATCAAAGTCTGTGTCCTCTTGACTTAGAGAATTGATTGCTCCTTTTACTTCATACACCTTGCTGATGTTGGATTTGTTGGCATACACCTTCTTGAGAGTATCCCACAGCTCCTTGGAAGTTTCACAGAATGCATAAGCCTCTTGGAGAGAAGGGGCGAGGCTATTCTGGATGATAGACAACACCATGAGGTCCTCCTGACCTTTCTTCTTATCCCCAGCATCCGCAACCACCACTTCTTTGCCATCCTCTCCTAGGACAGTCTTCTTGGTGGGGCGGCCTTCTTCAACAATCTCCCAAAGACCTCTGCCTCCGAGAGCTGTTTTGGCAAGTCTTGCCCATGTCAGGTAGTTAGGACCCTTGAGAGTAACTGGTATCATTACCATCTTTGGGTTCTCGGAGGTATCCATCAAGAGAGAAAGAGAAACGAAAGTTTTGGATGAACTTTGCTACTTTTGGCAAATTCTGGAAATGAGATTGAAGAACACCTCAAGAACAGGATGAACTTTGCCAAAAATAGAAATAAAACACAGAGAGTTCGCGGAAGAAAAAAAAGATTTAGGTCTCAAGAGCACAGCAGCTCTGATACCATGAGAGTTTTATAGGATTTATGTGAGAGTTTAAGGAAGATTTGTGAAGAGATTAGAGAAGAACTAGGTTGAACCGTGAGAGAGAGAGAGAGATTGACAAAGAGAATAATAGAGAACTCTTTTCCCTTGAATGATTTGTTTATGGGAACAACCCATTTATAGAATTCATACAGCAAGATGTCGACATTAAGGAAACAATAAACAAAGAAGTTAAGACAGAGGAGAGATGGGCAAAGTGGTCCTGGATAGTGACAGGTCCTAACGGGTGGGAAGACTTTGAATCCTTAACCAGACCCGTGACCTGCACTCTCAACGGTTCCCCACTTCCCTTAGGCGATTCCAACCATTCTTCTTGCCTTCTTCTCTTCTACATCAGTCACTCTTATGTCTTGCACTCCAAGTTAGGGTTGTCTTGTACGGACAGACTTGTCTAGCAAGGTAAGTTGAGTGATTGCTTGATCCGGATGTAATTGTTCCCCTCTTGCTTCTTACTTCATTCTCCTCTCTTTATTGCTTCATGTCAACACTTCTTCGTTCCAAATAAACCAGGAAGAATCACTTTGTAAGAAGCTTGATTTGGATACATAAAGTGTTGGAGAATCACCAGGAAGTTGAATAAATCTCATAAGAGTTGGGATGAAGAAGTTATCCCACTTTCTAATCAGGTGATTCCAGTTTCCCAGTTTGGGAATATGACAACTTCTCCGTCGTTCCAATCGAACCAGGATGAATCACTTTGTAAGAAGCTTGATTTGGATACATAAAGTGTTGGAGAATCACCAGGATGTTGAATAAATCTCATAGGAGTTGGGATGAAGAAGTTATCCCACTTTCAAATCAGGTGATTCCAGTTTCCCAGTTTGGGAATAGGAAAGCTTCTTCGTCGTTCCAATCAAACGAGGATGAATCACTTTGTAAGAAGCTTGATTTGGATACATAAAGTGTTGGAGAATCACCAGGAAGTTGAATAAATCTCATAGGAGTTGGGATGAAGAAGTTATTCCACTTTCAAATCAGGTGATTCCAGTTTCCCAGTTTGGGAATAGGACAGCTTCTTCGTCGTTCCAATCAAACGAGGATGAATCACTTTGTAAGAAGCTTGATTTGGATACATAAAGTGTTGGAGAATCACCAGGAAGTTGAATTAATCTCATAGGAGTTGGGATGAATGAGTTATCCCACTTTCAAATCAGGTGATTCTAGTTTTCCAGTTTGGGAATAGGACAGCTTCTCCGTCGTTCCAATCGAACCAGGATGAATCACTTTGTAAGAAGCTTGATTTGGATACATAAAATGGTGGAGAATCACCAGGAAGTTGAATAAATCTCATAGGAGTTGGGGTGAAGAAGTTATCCCACTTTTTAATCAGGTGATTCCAGTTTCCCAGTTTGGGAATAGGACAGCTTCTTCGTCGTTCCAATCAAACCAGGATGAATCACTTTGTAAGAAGCTTGATTCGGATACATAAAGTGTTGGAGAATCACCAGGAAGTTGAATAAATCTCATAGGAGTTGGGATGAAGAAGTTATCCCGCTTTCTAATCAGGTGATTCCAGTTTCCCAGTTTGGGAATAGGACAGCTTCTTCGTCGTTCCCATCAAACCAGGATGAATCACTTTGTAAGAAGCTTGATTTGGATACATAAAGTGTTGGAGAATCACCAGGAAGTTGAATAAATCTCATAAGAGTTGGGATGAAGAAGTTATCCCACTTTCTAATCAGGTGATTCCAGTTTCCCAGTTTGGGAATAGGACAACTTCTCCGTCGTTCCAATCGAACCAGGATGAATCACTTTGTAAGAAGCTTGATTTGGATACATAAAGTGTTGGAGAATCACCAGGATGTTGAATAAATCTCATAGGAGTTGGGATGAAGAAGTTATCCCACTTTCAAATCAGGTGATTCCAGTTTCCCAGTTTGGGAATAGGATAGCTTCTTCCTCGTTCCAAATAAACCAGGAAGAATCACTTTGTAAGAAGCTTGATTTGGATACATAAAGTGTTGGAGAATCACCAGGAAGTTGAATAAATCTCATAAGAGTTGGGATGAAGAAATTATCCCACTTTCTAATCAGGTGATTCCAGTTTCCCAGTTTGGGAATATGACAACTTCTCCGTCGTTCCAATCGAACCAGGATGAATCACTTTGTAAGAAGCTTGATTTGGATACATAAAGTGTTGGAGAATCACCAGGATGTTGAATAAATCTCATAGGAGTTGGGATGAAGAAGTTATCCCACTTTCAAATCAGGTGATTCCAGTTTCCCAGTTTGGGAATAGGACAGCTTCTTCGTCGTTCCAATCAAACGAGTATGAATCACTTTGTAAGAAGCTTGATTTGGATACATAAAGTGTTGGAGAATCACCAGGAAGTTGAATTAATCTCATAGGAGTTGGGATGAATGAGTTATCCCACTTTCAAATCAGGTGATTCCAGTTTTCCAGTTTGGGAATAAGACAGCTTCTTCGTCGTTCCAATCAAACCAGGATGAAACACTTTGGAAGAAGCTTGATTTGGATACATAAAGTGTTGGAGAATCACCAGGAAGTTGAATAAATCTCATAGGTATGAGATTAAGAGATCCTTAGAGTAATCAGAATAAAGAGAGAGTTTAAGAAGTGATTAAGAGAAGTTTGTGAAAGATTAAGAGACTAGAGATAGCCGTTTAGAGTCTAAGAGAGAACCATAGTGTCTAAGAGATTAAAGAGACTCAAACTGCATAATCTTATTAATGAGTGAGGTTACATATTTATATGGAAAGCATAAGGGTTTACAAGAGGCGAAATGGGCACTATTGAAGCATGTAGAGTCAAGGTTGCTTTCCAGATGATTGGATGATAAGGCTCACACGCTTTGCCTCTTTACAGCCTGTTCCAGCCTGGCACGCTCTTCCCTTATCCACTCAACGGTCTGATCCCTTCTCCTTAAGCCCCCAAGGTAACATTTCCTTGTTACCGTTTCACTTGGTCGAGTTGGGTAAGTTTTGGTCGAGACCTTTGGTACGGACGGTACGGCCGTGTACGGCCTTGTACGGCCGTCCGTACCATTCATACCAAAACTCCCCAAGCTTCTCCATCTCTTCTCCTCTTCAACTCCTCTTCTCTCCATACCAATATAATCAACTCAACTCAACACTCCCCCCCCCCTCAAGCTTAGCTTTGTGAAAGCCTAAGCTTGGAAAGCTACAAGATCTTCCTCATTAAAAACCTCACCAAAGAAAACCCAATGGGATAAAACTTTGATGAGGGAAAAAGAGTAAAGACCTTGCAGCTAAGGGGATTAGCTCCTTCTCTTCCCAAGATCTATGAGTCCCAATCTGACGTGAATGGACTCCATAGTCTTTTGCCTTGCAGCCTTGGTGAACACATCCGCTAGCTGATCTTCACTCCTTGTATAGCATGGCAAGATCACCCCTAGCACAATCATCTGTCTCACCTTGTGGCAATCAACTTCAATGTGCTTTGTCCTCTCATGAAACACCGAGTTGGATGCAATGTGGATAGCAGCTTGATTGTCACAATGCATTGTCATTGGAGTTGCTTGATCAATCTCCAAGTGCTTCAAGATGCCTTTGATCCATACCAACTCGTTGGTAAGCTTCAGCATGGCTCTATACTCGGCTTCTGCACTTGAACATGACACTACCTTCTGCTTCTTGCTGTTCCAAGTCACCAAGTTGCCTCCAATGAATGTGCAATAGCCTGTGGTTGATCTCCTGTCTGCTCTATCACCAGCCCAATCCGCATCACAATATCCCACCACTTCAGTGCTTCCATTGCAGCCCATCCATACCCCTTGATCAGGTGAGCCGTTGAGATACATCAAGATCCTCTCCACCATGCGCCAGTGATGTTCCTTAGGCACTTGCATGTGTTGACTCACCTGATTCACAGCAAAACAGATGTCAGGTCTAGTTATAGTAAGGTAAATCAATTTGCCAACTAGTTTTCTATAGAGTTTAGGATCCTGATAAGGTTTGCTGTCTTCCATCTCCCCCTCTCGTGGGACTTTGTAGCCATCCTCCATAGGCATTCTTGCTGTCTTGCCTCCATAAGCACCTGCACCTTTCAAAAGATCAAGTGTATATTTCCTTTGAGACATGAACAAACCTTCCTTGGATCTACATATCTCAATTCCAAGGAAGTATTTCATTTCTCCCAAGTCTTTAATCTCAAACATGGATTTAAGAAACTCCTTGGTTGCTATGATACCTTCCTTATCACTCCCTGTGATAATGATATCATCAACATACACAAGGAGTGCAATCATACCTGAGGGAGTCGTGAGAGTGAAGAGAGTGTGATCTAGTTCAGACTTCTTGAAGCCTCGACCATTCAGAGTAGTGCTCAGCTTGTTGTACCAAGCTCTGGTGATTGCTTCAGCCCATAGATGGCTTTCTTCAGTCTCAACACATTCCCACTCTTCACTAAGTGTTCAAGGCCTGGAGGTGGATGCATATATACTTCATCCTCAAGTTCACCTTGTAGAAAAGCATTCTTCACATCCATTTGCCATAACCCCCATCCAAGATTCACAGCCAAGCTTAGTACAATCCGGATTGTGTGTAGTTTAGCTACTGGTGCAAAGGTTTCTATGTAATCGTCTCCATAAGTTTGAGTGAAACCTCTTGCAACTAGCCTTGACTTCTTCCTCTCAATCTTTCCATCCGCTTTGTACTTGATTGTGAATATCCATCTACTGGTCACAGCCTTCTTTCCTTTTGGTAACTCACTCTCATACCATGTATCATTCTTGATCATAGCTCCTGCCTCAGCTCCAACTGATTCCTTCCATTCTTTATCCATGATTGCTTCTTCATAGCTTCTTGGGATGTAGTTCTCATCCAAGTTAACCATGAAGGCACAATGTTCTTCTGGATATTGAGCAAAGGAGCACACGGCTTGAGAAGGATGCTCCACAGCTTGGGCATTGTAGTACACTCTCGTGTTTACCCAGCTAGAAGGATCCTTCCTTATCCTTGTACTCCTTCTTAGTGGCTGCACAACCGGTTCTTCTTCCTGTTGTTCTTCTACCATTTCATCTTGAGAAGGTGTTTGCCTCACACCATGATCATGACCATGACCATCAGAGCCTATGCTCTCTTCTCCTTCATTCTCTACTCCTCCTTCATCCTGGTTAGTCTCTTGCATAGGTTCCTCATGCTCCTCTCCTCCCTCATGATCGAGGTGGGATGGTGAACCACCTTCAGGAGGTGTGGTTGCGTGATTCCTTGGATCCTGGGATGTACTGATTCCAAGACCTTCAAGGATGATCCGCAAGGTGGTTGCCTTGTCTGATGTTAAGTCCTTCAGGTCTTCTTGATTCTTTTCTTCATAGTATCCTCTATCTTCCAAGAACTTCACATCTCTAGATACAAGAACTCTCCTTGCTATAGGATCATAGCATTTGTATCCTTTCTGTGTAGCTGAGTATCCTATGAACACAGCCTTAGTACTTCTTGCTTCTAGCTTGTTGATCAGCTCTCCTGGTTTGAGCACAAAGCATAGGCACCCAAAGACTCGCAAGTAATCAAGAGCTGGTTTGTACCTGTTCAGAACTTCAAATGGAGCCTTCTCATTCAGAACCTTGGTTGGAGTTCTGTTGATCAAGTAACAAGCAGTGGCAACCGCATCACTCCAAAATCTCTTTGGAACATTACTCTGAAACATAAGAGACCTTGCCACTTCCATGAGATGTCTATTCTTCCTCTCAGCCACTCCATTCTGCTGAGGAGTATACGAACAGCTTGTTTGATGTAGGATCCCATGCTGTGATAGGTGTTGCTTGAATGCATGACTTGTGTACTCTCCTCCATTATCTGATCTCAAAATTTTAATCTTAGCATGATAATGGTTAGTTACATAAGTTTGAAAGTTCCTAAATGCATCAAGTACCCTATCTTTGGTCTGAATTAAGGTTAACCAGGTGTATTTGGATTTTTCATCAATGAATGTGACAAAGTACTTATAACTATCTCTAGATAAGCAAGGAGCAGTCCACACATCTGAATGAATTAGATCAAAGCAATTATCATAAACAGTAGTAGACTTTTGAAACACAGTTCTACAATGCTTGCCTAAAATACAAGCTTCACAATCTTTGTTCTCAAACACAACACCTGGTACCATTAAGTTCAAAGCTTTAACATGAGGGTGTCCTACTCTAGCATGCCACAATGCATTTTTATTCAACAAAGAAGCAGAAGTAAACGAGCAACTATAATCAGGAACAGAAGTGAGTTCTTCAAGCATATAGAGATCTCCCTTAGTCACCCCTTTCCCAATCAATCTGCTGCTCTCAATATCCTGAAACTTCACATCATAATGAACTCCTAGGATGCTTCTTTGGATTGAATTGGATAGATCCTTGTATAAACGAATCAGAGACTCAAGTTTATCAAGGTGATGGATCGTTTGGTGACACAAAGAGTTGCGGAATGGCTCCTTGATACTCCTAGATGACTAGCTTGGATATTACACACCAAAATAGACACCCTTAGTTGTTGGATATGACACACCAACGAGATTCACTCAAGACTTGATGAGAAGTAAAGAGAGAACAAAGAAATCTGATAGATTTGTAGAAAAAGGATTGTGTTTAAAAGAGAGAACGCAAACACACTTATATAGAGAAGTATGGAACAGGCTCCATATTCTCGAGATCATTAAAGGGAACAGGCTCCCTTGGAACTACAACAAAGACTAAAGACTTATTCAAATTCGAAAAGAGTTTTTAAAACATGAAATAAAAACCATAGTTTAAAAATGACCTAAGGTGGAACCGTGATACATCATCTAAGGTTTATGTAAGTAACTTGTGGCCTCATTAAAAACCTTCCTTTGGAAAACCCAATGGGACAAAACCAAAGGCTAGGAAAAGAGCACACACAAGCACTTGCTTAGATGATGATCAGTTTGAAACCATTGCTTGAATGGTGATAAGAGTGTCTTGATCGATCAAACGTCCATCAAGACCGTCTTCTTGCTTCCATGAGATCATAAGTAGACTTCCAACAGCTTCTTTGAGTCTTCTAGCTTTGGCGCGAGTGATGGGACCTGGTGGAATGACTAAGGCATCATCTTCTTCCCTTGATTGGTCTTTGAACTCTTTATCTCCATCCTTGTGCCGGTCCATGATCATATCATCCCCTCCCTCTTGAAAAGGATTTGTCCTCAAATCTGGCTCATCTGCAAAATAAGGAACCAAGTCAGTGATATTAAAACTATTGCTCACATCATACCTTCCTTGGAGATCCAGCTTGTAAGCATTGTTGCCGATTTTCTTTATGATCTCAAATGGTCCATCAATCCTTGGCATGAGCTTGGATTTCCTCTCATTAGGAAATCTTTCTTTCCTTAGGTGAATCCAGACTTGATCACCCACTTCAAAGACTCTTTCACGCCTCCCCTTGTTTGCTTGTTTGGCATATTGCTTAGTCTTCTCTTCTATGTTGCGCCTTGCTTGTTCATGAAGTTGTTGTACCTTCTCTGCCTTCTTCTTGCCATCAAGACTAACTCTTTCACACTCAGGTAAAGGTATTAGATCCAAAGGAGAGATGGGATTGAACCCATAAACAATTTCAAATGGAGAAAACTTAGTAGCAGAATGCACAGCATGATTATATGCAAATTCACAATGAGGCAAACAATCTTCCCATGATTTCAAGTTCTTCTTTATAATTGCACGCAAGAGTGTACCAAGAGTTCTATTAACTACTTCAGTCTGACCATCAGTTTGTGGGTGACAAGTAGTAGAAAATAATAGCTTAGTGCCTAGTTTAGACCAGAGAGTTTTCCAAAAGTAGCTTAGAAACTTAGTATCTCTATCAGATACAATAGTCTTAGGCATGCCATGTAAACGCACAATCTCCTTAAAGAACAAGTTAGCTACATGCAATGCATCATCAGTTTTATGACAAGCAATGAAGTGTGCCATCTTAGAAAATCTATCAACTACCACAAAGATTGAATCTTTACCAGTACGAGTTCTAGGCAATCCAACAATGAAGTCCATAGAGATATCATTCCAAGGATGATAAGGGATGGGTAAAGGCGTGTACAAACCATGGTTTTGGACTTTGGACTTAGCTTGTTTACAAGTTGCACACCTTTCACAGAGTCTTTCCACATCTCTTTTCATCCGCGGCCAGTAGAAGTGATCCTGCAAGGTCTTGAGAGTTTTTGCGACACCAAAATGTCCCATGAGGCTTCCTCCATGAGATTCCCTAACAAATAAATCTCTCAAAGAACAATTAGGCACACAAAGTCTATTATCATAGAAAAGAAATCCATCCTGCCTAAAGTAATGTCCAGCAGCAAATTTCTCACAAGACTTATAAGCATCTTTAAATTCAGGATCATTCTCATACATTACTTTAATCTGCTCAAATCCTAATAGCTTAACATCAAGAGTGTTCAAGAGAACATACCTTCTGGATAGTGCATCAGCAACTATGTTTTCCTTACCTTGTTTATACTTGATGACATAAGGAAATGTCTCAATGAACTCAACCCACCTTGCGTGTCTCTTGCTGAGTTTGTTTTGGCTTTTAAGGTACTTGAGAGACTCATGATCAGTGTGAATGACAAACTCCTTGGGCCATAGGTAATGCTGCCATGTCTGCAAAGCCCTCACCAAAGCGTAGAGTTCCTTGTCATAAGTAGCATAGTTGAGAGTCGCTCCTCCTAGTTTCTCACTGAAATATGCTATGGGTCTCTTCTCCTGCATAAGAACAGCACCAATTCCAATTCCTGAAGCATCACATTCAATTTCAAAAGTTTTATTGAAATCAGGAAGTATAAGAAGAGGGGCATTAGTAAGCTTCTCTTTTAGGCATTGAAAGGCAAGTTCTTGTGCTTCTCCCCATTTGAATCCAACTTCTTTCTTGATCACCTCAGTCAATGGAGCGGCTATGGTGCTAAAATCTTTTACAAACCGTCGGTAGAAGCCAGCTAATCCATGGAAGCTTCGCACTTCACTGATGGTTTTAGGAATCGGCCACTCTTGTATTGCTTTCACCTTCTCTTGATCTACCTTTACTCCATCTGCACTCACAACAAAGCCTAGAAAAACCAAGTGATCCGTTCCAAAAGTACACTTCTTAAGGTTAGCAAAAAGAGATTCCTTTCTAAGCACATCAAGAACAGCTCTAAGATGTCCTATATGATCATTAAAGCTCTTACTGTATACAAGGATGTCATCAAAGTATACCACAACAAATATGCCAATGAATGATCTAAGAACATGATTCATTAATCTCATGAATGTACTAGGTGCATTGGTTAATCCAAATGGCATGACTAACCACTCATAAAGACCATGTTTAGTTTTGAATGCAGTTTTCCATTCATCTCCTTCTTTCATCCTAATCTGATGGTATCCACTTTTCAAATCAATCTTAGAAAATATGCAGGAACCATGCAATTCATCAAGCATATCATCTAATCTAGGAATAGGATGGCGATACTTTACAGTGATGTTGTTGATGGCTCTACAATCAACACACATGCGCCAGCTTCCATCTTTCTTAGGCACAAGAAGCACTGGTACTGCACATGGGCTCATGCTCTCACGGATATGCCCCTTTGCCATCAACTCCTCAACTTGTTTTTGCAGTTCTTTAGTCTCCACGGGATTAGTCCTATAAGCTGGCCTATTTGGAAGTGTAGAACCAGGAACAAAATCAATCTGATGCTCAATCCCTCTAAGAGGTGGAAGACCAATTGGATTATCTTCAGGAAATACATCTTCAAATTCCTGTAAAAGACACTTAATTTCACTCGGATATACCGGTGTTGGGTCAGTAACATTCAAAAGAGACTCTTTAAAGATAAGTAAAAGAATAGATTGATGAGCATTGAGAGTTCTTTTGATTTCACCCGATTTGGCATAGAGACTATGCTGCTTCTTTGATTCAGGTTTGAGGTCTATTTCTTTCTTCTTTTGTAGCTGCAGTTGATCTTGATGAACTTCCTTTGGTGTTAGAGGAACCAGCACAGTCTTCTTTCCTTTGAACTCAAACGTGTGCTTGTTGGTGTAGCCATCATGTATCACTCGTCTATCTGATTGCCATGGCCGACCAAGAAGGATATGTCCAGCTTCCATAGGCAATACATCACAGAGAACCTCATCCTCATACCTTCCAATTGCAATGGGAACCGAAACCTGACTAGAAACCCTCATTTCTCCTTCTTCATTCAACCATTGAAGCCGGTAGGGCTTTGGATGTTTCTGTACTTGGAGGCCAAGCTTCTTTACCATAGTTTCACTAGCTACATTCACACAACTTCCTCCATCAATGATAAGACTACAGACCTTTCCTTGCACAAGGCACCGAGTGTAGAATAGATTCTCTCTCTGTTCTTGCTCTTCAGCTTTACTTTGCAAACTCAAAGTTCTTCTAGCCACCAATAACCTTCCTTTCACGGGTTCTTCTTCATATTCTTCTTCAATAAGCGCCTTACACTCAGACTCTGAAAGCTCATCCTCAGATTCATACTCTCCATTCTCAAGAAGAATCATGATTCTTTTATTGGTGCACTCATTTGCATAATGGCCTCTACCCTGACACTTAAAGCACTTAACATCTCTAGCTCTTGCACTTGAAACCTCGGCCTTTCCTTTATCCTTGCTGTAAAAGGAATTTGGCTTTGAGTCTTCTTTCAGTTGCGGTTTGCTTTCCTTTTGATAGCTAGACTTTTCTTCTTTAGTTCCCTGAAGTCTGGTGTTGTAACGAGAATGAGAATGGCCCTTCCTCTTAACTTGTTGCTCAACTAGTATAGCTTTGTGAAGCATCTCTTCTATCTCCACATAGTGCTGCATCTCAACATTATCTTGTATCTCTCGGTTGAGACCTCCTAAGAACCTAGCCATAGTAGCTTCTTTATCTTCAGAAACACGAGCTCTCAGCATCAACAGCTCCATGTCTTGATAGTATTCTTCAACAGATCGAGATCCTTGGGTGAGTCTTCTTAACTTCTGGTGCAAGTCGCGATGATAGTGATTTGGCACAAATCTTTTACGCATGAGAGCCTTCATCTCGTGCCATGTTTCAACGGGATACTCTTGGTTAAGTCTCCTGGTAGTCACAAGCTGGTCCCACCAACTCAGCGCATAGTCATGGAACTCAGTTGCTGCTATCTGAATCCTTTGGGCATTGGTGTAGTGCTTACAGTTAAACACCAACTCCATCTTCTTTTCCCATTCCAAGTAAGCATCCGGATCAACTTTGCCATGGAAAGGAGGTATCTTCAGCTTTAAACCAGCAAGATCATCTCTGTAAGTTCTCCTTTCATCATGATCTCTTCTATGTCTCCTTCTACTATCTCTAGAAGAGGAACTGCTGTGCGTGGCTCGGTTACGCTCATAGTAGTGGTCTGTTTCTTGTGATTCAGCATGCTCTCTCGGGGTTTCATCACGTCTTTCTCGTCTAGACTCATTGCTATGACCTTGGCCCGTAGCTTGCCTTATCTCTTGCCTTATTTCATCGCGAAGTTCCTTCATACTGCTCTTGATCATATCAGCAACGGTAGTGATCATCGTTTGGTTTAATTGCTCAGTCATCTGATCTCTCAATAACTTGTTCTGTCTCACGAGTTCTGCTTCATCTTCCGACTCTCTCACCATGGTACCTGATTCAGAAAACACTCAAACAAGTAAGATGTTCACAAGAATCAAATCAGAACAATTAGTCGACGCGGAAACAACTTTCAAAAGATTCAAAAGATAGAAAACTTGCAGATCACGGATTAGAGAATTCAAATCGACAAGACTAAGATTAGATCTATCAATTTTGGATTTATGCAGATCAGATTCAAGACAAATAAGAACAGATCTATCACAGAAACAACACAAATCAAGTTATTCAGCAAGTGATTCGACAGATCAAGCGATTCGATTACTTCCTTCACACGGATCGGATGAGTTTGATTCAAAATATGATAAGAACACTTAGATCTAATAGGATTCAACACAGACGATTAGCAATCAGGTGATATGCTACTCAGATGATACGAGAAACAACAACAGATCGCAGATCTATCAATGGTAATCAAAGAAGTTGAAAAGTTTATTTGAAACAGAAGAGAAATCGAAAACTTCCCAATCCAAAGCAGCTCTGATACCACTTAATGAACTCCTAGGATGCTTCTTTGGATTGAATTGGATAGATCCTTGTATAAACGAATCAGAGACTCAAGTTTATCAAGGTGATGGATCGTTTGGTGACACAAAGAGTTGCGGAATGGCTCCTTGATACTCCTAGATGACTAGCTTGGATATTACACACCAAAATAGACACCCTTAGTTGTTGGATATGACACACCAACGAGATTCACTCAAGACTTGATGAGAAGTAAAGAGAGAACAAAGAAATCTGATAGATTTGTAGAAAAAGGATTGTGTTTAAAAGAGAGAACGCAAACACACTTATATAGAGAAGTATGGAACAGGCTCCATATTCTCGAGATCATTAAAGGGAACAGGCTCCCTTGGAACTACAACAAAGACTAAAGACTTATTCAAATTCGAAAAGAGTTTTTAAAACATGAAATAAAAACCATAGTTTAAAAATGACCTAAGGTGGAACCGTGATACATCATCTAAGGTTTATGTAAGTAACTTGTGGCCTCATTAAAAACCTTCCTTTGGAAAACCCAATGGGACAAAACCAAAGGCTAGGAAAAGAGCACACACAAGCACTTGCTTAGATGATGATCAGTTTGAAACCATTGCTTGAATGGTGATAAGAGTGTCTTGATTGATCAAACGTCCATCAAGACCGTCTTCTTGCTTCCATGAGATCATAAGTAGACTTCCAACAGCTTCTTTGAGTCTTCTAGCTTTGGCGCGAGTGATGGGACCTGGTGGAATGACTAAGGCATCATCTTCTTCCCTTGATTGGTCTTTGAACTCTTTATCTCCATCCTTGTGCCGGTCCATGATCATATCACATCATTAGGACTAAAGATAACATTGCATTGTAAATCATTAGTACATTTCTTCAGAGATAATAGGTTTGATGTGAATTCAGGCATGTAAAAAGCTCTAGATTCTTTGTTAAACAACTTAAGCTTTCCTATTCCTCTAATAGGTATCTTATCCCCATTTGCTATCATCACATGCCCATGCGTAGGTTCTATATCCTTAATCAAGTTCTCATCACTTATCATATGATGTGATGCACCAGAATCAACAATCAATGGTTTACCTACTCTTTTAGCATTATGACATAGATTACTAAGTAATGGATGCATCCTATTAGTTCTAGCAATGTGAGCATGTCTATACTCATTCCTAGCTTCTAACCGTTCTACTAGCTCTCTAATCAAGTGATCATCCTTATATGCAATCATAGAAGCTCCAAAGGAATAACCATAAGTGTTACCGTTTTCCTTTAGTAATGAGATCCTAGGATGATGCTCTGGAACAGATGGGATAATCCTTGCAGAAACGAATCAAAAGACTCAAGTTTCTCAAGGTATGTGGATCGAATGGTGACACAAGAGGCTGCGGAAAGGCTCCTTGATACTCCTAGGTAATAGATTGGATATGACACACCAAACTAGAGCCCTTAGTCTCTGGATATTACACACCAGAAGTTGGATATTACACACCAACACTCAATCAACTCGACAAGCAAGAAGAAAAGAGAAAACAAAGGTTTTTGATAAAAAGATGGATGCTGATACAAGGGGCCACGACCAGAATATAAAGGAGAAGCCTTGTACATGCACAAGGTTTCGAAAATACAAGGAAAATAAAGACAAGGCTCCCTTGGAAACACAACAAAGACTAGAGTTTTCGAAAATAAAAACATAGCATAAAAACTTAGATAAAATTATATAACATAAGGTCTTCATGTGGACAGACCAAGATCAATCATCTAGGAGGTAAGAGAAGTAACTTGTGGCCTCATTAAAAACCTTGATTGGAAAACCCAGTGGGACAAAACCAATCAAGGGAAAAAGAGTACACACAAGCTACTTGCCTAGATGATGATCATCTTGAGTGTAGAGTAGCTTGAACGTAGATCAAGTTGTCTCTGATGATAGAAGCTTTATTTCGGCTCAAACATTCTTCAAGTGTAGGTTCTTCAACAGCTACGAGCTCTCCATGATCAGGTTCATGATTCCATTCCTTGGTGCTTTCCATGATCGCATCATCCCCTCCCACTTTAAAAAGATTTGTCCTCAAATCTGTGTTACCTGCAATAGAAGGGACCAAGTCAGTAACATGAGAGTTTATAAACAGATTACACTTACCTTGCAAGCCTCTTTGATAGGCATTGTCGCTGACTGGTTCTATTAGGTAGAAGGGACAGATCCATTTGGCTTTCCTCACTCCTGAGGTATTACTTAAACCTGATACATTGAAACAAGACAAGTTAACACAAGCAAAATCATCATAGAGTAAGAGTCTTATCCCAAAGTTGTCTTTTCTCGGTTTTGGCTTGTATGCTGCATCTGGAGGTGCTTCTATGATGAGGATGAAGCAAGTGACGTCCTGATGTCTCTCCTGCCTTAGATCAGGCGGCTTGAAACGTTTGTCTTCCTCATGCTTGTTCTTTCTCTTTGCATGCTTCAAAGCTTCCATATAATCTGCACATGACTCTTTTGACAAAAACAAGTGCATCATATCTGTGTAATCAATAAAATAACTCTTGAAAACATGTTTAGTTACCTTAGCATGCTCACCTGGTCGCCATAGATAGGTTTGAGATGTTCTAAACTCAGAAAAATTCAAACAAAGTAAACACAGAATCACCCGACTTGTAGAATCCATAACTGTTTCATTTGAGAAGCTTTGGACATGATTCCAATTCGACGTGAGACCCTGATGAGTTAAGTTTCCATTGCCGTTGAGTTTGTTGCTTAATTCCTTCTGGTTGCTGAGATATGATCCTCGGACTGCTCCTATGTTAAAGCTGGCGGCTAGACAGCTTCCAAGATTTGATTGTTGCATCTCCAATTTAGCCAAGGACTTATCATGTATACTCTGATCATTATAGCCCCTTTCTTCACCTGTACCTTTTTCAGCTTGTTTTGGACAAGTCAAGTGTGTTATCATGTCAAAGAAAGTGTTGTAGACCAGAATGTCTCCAAAGCACAAAACAGCATGATTCCTCCATCTATTATGCATATCAAAGAAAATATTGCAGACCCAAATATCATCAAGAATTAAATTCATACATTCAGAATCAGTGAACTCTAGTTTCAATTGAGCAACAGGTGTATCAAAGAAAGTGTTATACACTAGAATATCCTCAAAGAACAACCCTACACGTTCAGAATCATTTTTAGCACACAAACAGTCAAGCTCAAACTCAAAGATATTTGCAGACTTCACAATTTCAACCCTAACATCAGAATGATGAAATTTCGGTTCATGCAACTTCCTAGGTTCTTTCAAGACATATGTGGATGCAAGAAAATAATCAGAGATCAGTTCATGCCTAGGAAAGTTCACAACAAAACTATTTTCTTCAGTTCTAGCAAACAAATCAAAAGGTTTTCTAAAATAGAACTCGGGTGGCTTAAAAACAGGTTTTAAAATCTTTTCATGGTGATTCATAAATTGTTCAAAACTCAAAACATGACCAGAAAAGTTTTTATTACCATATTGAAAATTTTTTTGATCAAAAAGTTTATCTGGTTCAAGTTCTTTGAAAGATTTAAGCATTCTGTCATAAACAGAGTTTGAAACACAAAAATCTTTAACCTTTTCGAGACCAAAACGCTTCACATCCTGAGTAGTAACCACAACAAACAGTTCAGGCACAGAAGTAACCATATTAAACTCCTTACAGTGCTTTTGCAGGTCATAAGACAAGGGTTCATGAATAGTTTCTGATTGCAAGTTTTTCTGCTGTTCTTCTTGTGTTGTACTCTCTGGTTCTTTTTCTGCTGAGTCTTCTTTTGCAACCTGTGACACTGAAACAATTCTACTCGGTTGCACCGGTTCAAGACAAGTTAGTTCATCAAAGGAATTATCAAAATTAGATTCAGAGTGAGGTAAGAACAGAGAAAACTCTTGTTCTTTCTCAAACTTTCCTTTTCCCATAGATGTTTTGGTTTGAGCTTCTTGAATTGGGGCAGCTGAGTCTGGTTCTGCATCATTGAGTTCTGAGACAGTAGCAACTGGTTCTTGATTCTTTGGGAGCTTCTTCTGCTTTTCTAAGTGCTTGCTGGTCTTAAGAATCTCCTTAACAAGGCTGCTGATTTCTTTCTCATAATCAGCCATCTTGGTTTCTGATTTTTCACTTTTGAAGTCTGTTGCGGATATGACTTTCTTCTTTGGAGATTTCAGAGAAGTGTGGCCTTTGGAGGCATACTTCTTCCTTAGTAGGAACTTCAGATCTTCCCAAGTGGTGATAGCTGGTTCTTTGTAGTACCTGCGACCATCTTCTTCTTGCAACAACCACTTAAAAACGTTTCCTTTGAGCTGAGACATCACATAAGCCAATGCTTCTCTCTTCAGAATTTTGTTGTAGCACAGCCACTTCTCCATTGTTCTTTCCCACTTTAAATAATCACCTTCCCCTGTAAAAACATAAAGTTGAGGCTTAGTGATAATTTGATTGTAAGAAGAATGAATATTTGATTTAGGAGTGCGAGAAGCTTGATGTGGTCTGCTCGAAGTGTGGGCTGGCTGTTTGTAAGACTGTTGTCCACGTCCTGCTTCCTCTTCCTTATACCACTTATGCTTGCTTGACTTGTTTGGAACAGAATCTGGTGGTCTAGGCTCAAGCTTTTGTTTGTCCATTCTCTTTTTATTCTGCTGCCTAAGATCATCAGTTTGCTGCAGAAACTTTTGTCTAAGCTCCTTTCGAAATTCACCCATGTTGGTATCCAACATCTGCTGCATTTGAGCATTCATAGATTTAAGTAACAGCCTTTCTTCCTTAGTGAGTTTTCCTTTCTGATCTCCTGCCATTGTACCTGAGACAGAAAACAACACACAGCATTAACAAGTTCTACAGAGAAAACAAAAATCAATTTGCAAAACCAGAAACAGATTCAAATTGAAGCTTTAAACCTTAGACAATTCTTAGAACAAATTCAAAACTAATCAGAACAGAAGTGATAAATCTCAAACCTAACAGATCAGATTGATTTTCGAACTAGACCACAAAAATAGAGAGATAGATTTCAATTTTAGATTCAAGAGCAGATTTTTCAAAAGAAAAATAACAAAAACGAAATCAATCAAACTTGCACTGCACGGATCAGGTTTCAAGAGATCAAACAACACAAGATCAGAGATGATATGATAACAGATGATGAGATTTAGATCAAGTAAGAATAGATCTAAAACAATAAGAACAGATCGGAATCACACAAACAGATTTAGATCAACACAATCAGAGAACTTGATCAACAAGGATCCGAACAGTCTAATACCCAAAACAAGATCTAATCAACCCTAATTCGACAGATTCTTACATAAGAAACACAGATCAACACGAAATCAAAGAGTATATTAAGAGACTTCAACAGATTCGTGATCAAAACACTCAGATTTATCAGATTTCAACAATAGAAACACAGATCGATCAAAATCACAACAGAATATGAAGAGATCAAATCGAAAATCAGAGAGAAAACAAACACTTCCCTTCCAGAGTTGCTCTGATACCACTTAATGAGATCCTAGGATGATGCTCTGGAACAGATGGGATAATCCTTGCAGAAACGAATCAAAAGACTCAAGTTTCTCAAGGTATGTGGATCGAATGGTGACACAAGAGGCTGCGGAAAGGCTCCTTGATACTCCTAGGTAATAGATTGGATATGACACACCAAACTAGAGCCCTTAGTCTCTGGATATTACACACCAGAAGTTGGATATTACACACCAACACTCAATCAACTCGACAAGCAAGAAGAAAAGAGAAAACAAAGGTTTTTGATAAAAAGATGGATGCTGATACAAGGGGCCACGACCAGAATATAAAGGAGAAGCCTTGTACATGCACAAGGTTTCGAAAATACAAGGAAAATAAAGACAAGGCTCCCTTGGAAACACAACAAAGACTAGAGTTTTCGAAAATAAAAACATAGCATAAAAACTTAGATAAAATTATATAACATAAGGTCTTCATGTGGACAGACCAAGATCAATCATCTAGGAGGTAAGAGAAGTAACTTGTGGCCTCATTAAAAACCTTGATTGGAAAACCCAGTGGGACAAAACCAATCAAGGGAAAAAGAGTACACACAAGCTACTTGCCTAGATGATGATCATCTTGAGTGTAGAGTAGCTTGAACGTAGATCAAGTTGTCTCTGATGATAGAAGCTTTATTTCGGCTCAAACATTCTTCAAGTGTAGGTTCTTCAACAGCTACGAGCTCTCCATGATCAGGTTCATGATTCCATTCCTTGGTGCTTTCCATGATCGCATCATTTAGCATTTTGAAGAGAGCATCAAGGTCTGATCTCTTGATGTAGTCATCATTGCTGCGTGAGCTTGAGGCGCCTGTGTAAGCCA
This sequence comes from Brassica rapa, assembly GCF_000309985.2. Classification (NCBI taxonomy): domain Eukaryota; kingdom Viridiplantae; phylum Streptophyta; class Magnoliopsida; order Brassicales; family Brassicaceae; genus Brassica; species Brassica rapa. The sequence goes on from NW_022610955.1 coordinate 29,023, forward strand.
CCAGAGACTTCCCATTCCCATCATTGCCTCCAAGCCCATCCACTTCACTTGCCTTGCTGGTGCCAGCTCCACTTGAACCTTCAGTCACATTTGCCCTTCCCTCACGCTCCTTCATGAACTTGGCCGGCTTGAGGTGTGGGTGTAGTATCCAGCATTGGCTCTTCTTGTGACCATGCTTCTTGCAATGATCACAGTTGCCATTGAACTTCCTGTCCTCGTACTTCCCGTGAGATGCCTTGTTTGCTTGTGGAGTCTCGGTTGAATCCTCATGAGCTGCTTGATTGGCAAGAGAGAGCTCCCCCTTTCCTCCAAACAACCCCATAGATCCCTGCTCCCTTTGGATTTGCGCACACACCTCCTCAAGGTCCGGAAGCTTGTCTGACCTTAGCATGTGCTGGATGAGTTGAGTGTAGGCCGGGTTCAGTGTGAGAAGCAACCCAAAGACCTTGTCTTGCTCGCGCCTCTCATTCAACTGATCTGGATCAGTTGTGCTCGGCCTCAGCATCTCCAGCTCTGACCATAAGGACCTGAACCTCCCCAAGTGCTTAGTGAACTCCATGTCCTCTTGTGCAAGACGGTTGATCGCTAGCTTCACTTCAAACACACGGCTGAGGTTGGAAGTGTTCCCATACACCTTCTTCAGCGTGTCCCACAGCTCCTTGGCTGATTCACAGTAGCTGTAGGCATCCAAGATAGCTGGGTCCAAGGATGCGTGTAGAACCGTCATCACCAGCATGTCTTCTTGTTGCCATTTCTCCACAGCCGCTTCATTGGAGACCTCTTCTTGATCTCCTCCCTGAGTAATGAGTTTCGGAGCCTCCCCTGTTGTGATGTGCCCCCACAAACCCTTACTTCCCACCGCAGTCTTCACCATCCGAGACCACACAAGGTAGTTGCTACCTTTGAAAGTAACCGCTACCTTCATCCTCATGTTCATCCCATGTTTCATCTTTGCTTGACTTGAAAACTTGAATCTTGAATCTCGTACACACCAACCTTGAGTCTAGAATCACGCACACACACACAGACCGTAGCACAGTTTCAACTAGAACGTATCACAGCTTCAACACCTTCAAGACTACTCGCGTGTAGCTTCAAAGCCGTTAGCTTGTAACTCTCTAAAGATCAAACCCCAGATTCAAATGAACCTGGCTCTGATACCATATGAGATTAAGAGATCCTTAGAGTAATCAGAATAAAGAGAGAGTTTAAGAAGTGATTAAGAGAAGTTTGTGAAAGATTAAGAGACTAGAGATAGCCGTTTAGAGTCTAAGAGAGAACCATAGTGTCTAAGAGATTAAAGAGACTCAAACTGCATAATCTTATTATTGAGTGAGGTTACATATTTATATGGAAAGCATAAGGGTTTACAAGAGGCGAAATGGGCACTATTGAAGCATGTAGAGTCAAGGTTGCTTTCCGGATGATTGGATGATAAGGCTCACACGCTTTGCCTCTTTACAGCCTGTTCCAGCCTGGCACGCTCTTCCCTTATCCACTCAACGGTCTGATCCCTTCTCCTTAAGCCCCCAAGGTAACATTTCCTTGTTACCGTTTCACTTGGTCGAGTTGGGTAAGTTTTGGTCGAGACCTTTGGTACGGACGGTACGGCCGTGTACGACCTTGTACGGCCGTCTGTACCATTCATACCAAAACTCCCCAAGCTTCTCCATCTCTTCTCCTCTTCAACTCCTCTTCTCTCCATACCAATATAATCAACTCAACTCAACAATAGGAGTTGGGATGAAGAAGTTATCCCGCTTTCTAATCAGGTGATTCCAGTTTCCCAGTTTGGGAATAGGACAGCTTCTTTGTCGTTCCCATCAAACCAGGATGAATCACTTTGTAAGAAGCTTGATTTGGATACATAAAACGGTGGAGAATCACCAGGAAGTTGAATAAATCTCATAGGAGTTGGGGTGAAGAAGTTATCCCACTTTCTAATCAGGTGATTCCAGTTTCCCAGTTTGGGAATAGGACAGCTTCTTCGTCGTTCCAATCAAACCAGGATGAATCACTTTGTTAGAAGCTTGATTTGGATACATAAAGTGTTGGAGAATCACCAGGAAGTTGAATTAATCTCATAGGAGTTGGGATGAATGAGTTATCCCACTTTCAAATCAGGTGATTCCAGTTTTCCAGTTTGGGAATAGGACAGCTTCTTCGTCGTTCCAATCAAACCAGGATGAAGCACTTTGTAAGAAGCTTAATTTGGATACATAAAGTGTTGGAGAATCACCAGGAAGTTGAATTAATCTCATAGGAGTTGGGATGAAGAAGTTATCCCACTTTCTAATCAGGTGATTCCAGTTTCCCAGTTTGGGTATAGGACAGCTTCTTTGTCGTTCCAATCAAACCAGGATGAATCACTTTGTAAGAAGCTTGATTTGGATACATAAAGTGTTGGAGAATCACCAGGAAGTTGAATAAATCTCATAACAGTTGGGATGAAGAAGTTATCCCACTTTCTAATCAGGTGATTCCAAGTTCCCAGTTTGGGAATAGGACAGCTTATTCGTCGTTCCAATCGAACCAGGATGAATCACTTTGTAAGAAGCTTGATTTGGATACATAAAGTGTTGGAGAATCACCAGGAAGTTGAATAAATCTCATAGGAGTTGGGATGAAGAAGTTATCCCACTTTCTAATCAGGTGATTCCAGTTTCCCAGTTTGGGAATAGGACAGCTTCTTCGTCGTTCCAATCAAACCAGGATGAATCACTTTGTAAGAAGCTTGATTTGGATACATAAAGTGTTGGAGAATCACCAGGAAGTTGAATTAATCTCATAGGAGTTGGGATGAATGAGTTATCCCACTTTCAAATCAGGTGATTCCAGTTTTCCAGTTTGGGAATAGGACAGCTTCTTCGTCGTTCCAATCAAACCAGGATGAAACACTTTGTAAGAAGCTTAATTTGGATACATAAAGTGTTGGAGAATCACCAGGAAGTTGAATTAATCTCATAGGAGTTGGGATGAAGAAGTTATCCCACTTTCTAATCAGGTGATTCCAGTTTCCCAGTTTGGGAATAGGACAGCTTCTTCGTCGTTCCAATCAAACCAGGATGAATCACTTTGTAAGATGTTTGATTTGGATACATAAAGTGTTGGAGAATCACCAGGAAGTTGAATAAATCTCATAACAGTTGGGATGAAGAAGTTATCCCACTTTCTAATCAGGTGATTCCAAGTTCCCAGTTTGGGAATAGGACAGCTTATTCGTCGTTCCAATCGAACCAGGATGAATCACTTTGTAAGAAGCTTGATTTGGATACATAAAGTGTTGGAGAATCACCAGGAAGTTGAATAAATCTCATAGGAGTTCGGATGAAGAAGTTATCCCACTTTCTAATCAGGTGATTCCAGTTTCCCAGTTTGGGAATAGGACAGCTTCTTCGTCGTTCCAATCAAACCAGGATGAATCACTTTGTAAGAAGCTTGATTTGGATACATAAAGTGTTGGAGAATCACCAGGAAGTTGAATAAATCTCATAAGAGTTGGGATGAAGAAGTTATCCCACTTTCTAATCAGGTGATTCCAGTTTTCCAGTTTGGGAATAGGACAACTTCTCCGTCGTTCCAATCGAACCAGGATGAATCACTTTGTAAGAAGCTTGATTTGGATACATAAAGTGTTGGAGAATCACCAGGAAGTTGAATAAATCTCATAGGAGTTGGGATGAAGAAGTTATCCCGCTTTCTAATCAGGTGATTCCAGTTTCCCAGTTTGGGAATAGGACAGCTTCTTCGTCGTTCCAATCAAACCAGGATGAATCACTTTGTAAGAAGCTTGATTTGGATACAAAAAGTGTTGGAGAATCACCAGGAAGTTCAATAAATCTCATAGGAGTTGGGATGAAGAAGTTATCCCACTTTCTAATCAGGTGATTCCAGTTTCCCAGTTTGGGAAAAGGACAGCCTCTTCGTCGTTCCAAATAAACCAGGAAGAATCACTTTGTAAGAAGCTTGATTTGGATACATAAAGTGTTGGAGAATCACCAGAAAGTTGAATAAATCTCATAGGAGTTGGGATGAAGAAGTTATCCCGATTTCTAATCAGGTGATTCCAGTTTCCCAGTTTGGGTATAGGACAGCTTCTTCGTCGTTCCAATTAAACCAGGATGAATCACTTTGTCAGAAGCTTGATTTGGATACATAAAATGGTGGAGAAACACCAGGAAGTTGAATAAATCCCATAGGAGTTGGGATGAAGAAGTTATCCCACTTTCTAATCAGGTGATTCCAGTTTCCCAGTTTGGGAATAGGACAGCTTCTTCTTCGTTCCAATCAAACCAGGATGAATCACTTTGTAAGAAGCTTGATTTGGATACATAAAGTGTTGGAGAATCACCAGGAAGTTGAATAAATCTCATAGGAGTTGGGATGAAGAAGTTATCCCGCTTTCTAATCAGGTCATTCCAGTTTCCCAGTTTGGGAATAGGACAGCTTCTTCGTCGTTCCAATCAAACCAGGATGACTCACTTTGTAAGAAGCTTGATTTGGATACATAAAGTGTTGGAGAATCACCAGGAAGTTGAATAAATCTCATAGGAGTTGGGATAAAGAAGTTATCCCGCTTTCTAATCAGGTCATTCCAGTTTCCCAGTTTGGGAATAGGACAGCTTTTTCTTCGTTCCAATCAAGCCAGGATGAATCACTTTGTAAGAAGCTTTATTTGGATACATAAAGTGTTGGAGAATCTCCAGGAAGTTGAATAAATCTCATAGGAGTTGGGATGAAGAAGTTATCCCACTTTCTAATCAGGTGATTCCAGTTTCCAAGTTTGGGAATAGGACAACTTCTCCGTCGTTCTAATCGAACCAGGATGAATCACTTTGTAAGAAGCTTGATTTGGATACATAAAGTGTTGGAGAATCACCAGGAAGTTGAATAAATCTCATAGGAGTTGGGATGAAGAAGTTATCCCGCTTTCTAATCAGGTGATTCCAGTTTCCCAGTTTGGGAATAGGACAGCTTCTTCGTCGTTCCAATCAAACGAGGATGAATCACTTTGTAAGGAGTGTTAAGATGAGAGCCTTATGGTATGAAGAGGAGACCTTAGGAAGTGTAGAAGCATTAGAGAGGAAGATGGAAGCATCATGTACGGACTGTACGGATAGGGTAAAGGGTACGGACGATCAGGCCGTACCATCATGCGCGGTTAAGAAGTTACTCAGCTCAGGTAAAGAGTAAACTAGCTAGAGTTACTTTACCTTAAGGCTGAGCTTGATCCGAACGTTGAGAGGATATGGAAGAGCGCTTCTGACAGTCTGGCAAGAGCTGGAAAGGTAAAGGCATATTAAAAGATGCCTTACACATGTGGAGACTCTCATTGGAAGGATTCAAATGAGCCCTTAGCTGTATCTTGACTTCACATGCTTTCTCCTTTATGCAATCGAAACCCTAGTGTCTTAAGCTTCATATATAAGTGTAATCACTCTCATTAATAAGATCAAGCAAGTTATGAGTCTCTCTTAGTCTCTCTCTAGTTCTTACTTTAGACTCTTAATCTCATTTTATACTTTAATCCTCCTTAAATCTCTTCTAATCTTTCCTAAATACTCAGATCACTCTAAACATCACTAAAAGTGATAAGAAGCTTGATTTGGATACATAAAGTGTTGGAGAATCACCAGGAAGTTGAATTAATCTCATAGGAGTTGGGATGAATGAGTTATCCCACTTTCAAATCAGGTGATTCCAGTTTTCCAGTTTGGGAATAGGACAGCTTCTTCGTCGTTCCAATCAAACCAGGATAAAACACTTTGTAAGAAGCATAATTTGGATACATAAAGTGTTGGAGAATCACCAGGAAGTTGAATTAAGCTCATACGAGTTGGGATGAAGAAGTTATCCCACTTTCTAATCAGGTGATTCCAGTTTCCCAGTTTGGGAATAGGACAGCTTCTTCGTCGTTCCAATCAAACCAGGATGAATCACTTTGTAAGAAGCTTGATTTGGATACATAAAGTGTTGGAGAATCACCAGGAAGTTGAATAAATCTCATAGGAGTTGGGATGAAGAAGTTATCCCGCTTTCTAATCAGGTGATTCCAGTTTCCCAGTTTGGGAATAGGACAGCTTATTCGTCGTTCCAATCGAACCAGGATGAATCACTTTGTAAGAAGCTTGATTTGGATACATAAAGTGTTGGAGAATCACCAGGAAGTTGAATAAATCTCATAGGAGTTCGGATGAAGAAGTTATCCCACTTTCTAATCAGGTGATTCCAGTTTCCCAGTTTGGGAATAGGACAGCTTCTTCGTCGTTCCAATCAAACCAGGATGAATCACTTTGTAAGAAGCTTGATTTGGATACATAAAGTGTTGGAGAATCACCAGGAAGTTGAATAAATCTCATAGGAGTTGGGATGAAGAAGTTATCCCACTTTCTAATCAGGTGATTCCAGTTTCCCAGTTTGGGAATAGGAAACCTTCTTCGTCGTTCCAATCAAACCAGGATGAATCACTTTGTAAGAAGCTTGATTTGGATACATAAAGTGTTGGAGAATCACCAGGAAGTTGAATAAATCTCATAACAGTTGGGATGAAGAAGTTATCCCACTTTCTAATCAGGTGATTCCAGTTCCCAGTTTGGGAATAGGACAGCTTCTTCGTCGTTCCAATCGAACAGGATGAATCACTTTGTAAGAAGCTTGATTTGGATACATAAAGTGTTGGAGAATCACCAGGAAGTTGAATAAATCTCATAGGAGTTGGGATGAAGAAGTTATCCCACTTTCTAATCAGGTGATTCCAGTTCCCAGTTTGGGAATAGGACAGCTTCTTCGTCGTTCCAATCAAACCAGGATGAATCACTTTGTAAGAAGCTTGATTTGGATACATAAAGTGTTGGAGAATCACCAGGAAGTTGAATAAATCTCATAGGAGTTGGGATGAAGAAGTTATCCCACTTTCAAATCAGGTGATTCCAGTTTCCCAGTTTGGGAATAGGACAGCTTCTTCGTCGTTCCAATCAAACCAGGATGAATCACTTTGTAAGAAGCTTGATTTGGATACATAAAGTGTTGGAGAATCACCAGGAAGTTGAATTAATCTCATAGGAGTTGGGATGAATGAGTTATCCCACTTTCAAATCAGGTGATTCCAGTTTTCCAGTTTGGGAATAGGACAGCTTCTTCGTCGTTCCAATCAAACCAGGATGAAACACTTTGTAAGAAGCTTAATTTGGATACATAAAGTGTTGGAGAATCACCAGGAAGTTGAATTAATCTCATAGGAGTTGGGATGAAGAAGTTATCCCACTTTCTAATCAGGTGATTCCAGTTTCCCAGTTTGGGAATAGGACAGCTTCTTCCTCGTTCCAATCAAACCAGGATGAATCACTTTGTAAGAAGCTTGATTTGGATACATAAAGTGTTGGAGAATCACCAGGAAGTTGAATAAATCTCATAGGAGTTGGGATGAAGAAGTTATCCCACTTTCTAATCAGGTGATTCCAAGTTCCCAGTTTGGGAATAGGACAGCTTATTCGTCGTTCCAATCGAACAAGGATGAATCACTTTGTAAGAAGCTTGATTTGGATACATAAAGTGTTGGAGAATCACCAGGAAGTTGAATAAATCTCATAGGAGTTGGGATGAAGAAGTTATCCCACTTTCTAATCAGGTGATTCCAGTTTCCCAGTTTGGGAATAGGACAGCTTCTTCGTCGTTCCAATCAAACCAGGATGAATCACTTTGTAAGAAGCTTGATTTGGATACATAAAGTGTTGGAGAATCACCAGGATGTTGAATAAATCTCATAGGAGTTGGGATGAAGAAGTTATCCCACTTTCAAATCAGGTGATTCCAGTTTCCCAGTTTGGGAATAGGACAGCTTCTTCGTCGTTCCAATCAAACGAGGATGAATCACTTTGTAAGAAGTGTTAAGATGAGAGCCTTATGGTACGAAGAGGAGACCTTAGGAAGTGTAGAAGCATTAGAGAGGAAGATGGAAGCATCATGTACGGACTGTACGGATAGGGTAAAGGGTACGGACGATCAGGCCGTACCATCATGCGCGGTTAAGAAGTTACTCAGCTCAGGTAAAGAGTAAACTAGCTAGAGTTACTTTACCTTAAGGCTGAGCTTGATCCGAACGTTGAGAGGATATGGAAGAGCGCGTCTGACAGTCTGGCAAGAGCTGGAAAGGTAAAGGCATATTCAAAGATGCCTTACACATGTGGAGACTCTCATTGGAAGGATTCAAATGCGCCCTTAGCTGTATCTTGACTTCACATGCTTTCTCCTTTATGCAATCGAAACCCTAGTGTCTTAAGCTTCATATATAAGTGTAATCACTCTCATTAATAAGATCAAGCAAGTTATGAGTCTCTCTTAGTCTCTCTCTAGTTCTTACTTTAGACTCTTAATCTCATTTTATACTTTAATCCTCTTTAAATCTCTTCTAATCTTTCCTAAATACTCAGATCACTCTAAACATCACTAAAAGTGATAAGAAGCTTGATTTGGATACATAAAGTGTTGGAGAATCACCAGGAAGTTGAATTAATCTCATAGGAGTTGGGATGAATGAGTTATCCCACTTTCAAATCAGGTGATTCCAGTTTCCAGTTTGGGAATAGGACAGCTTCTTCGTCGTTCCAATCAACCAGGATAAAACACTTTGTAAGAAGCATAATTTGGATACATAAAGTGTTGGAGAATCACCAGGAAGTTGAATTAAGCTCATACGAGTTGGGATGAAGAAGTTATCCCACTTTCTAATCAGGTGATTCCAGTTTCCCAGTTTGGGAATAGGACAGCTTCTTCGTCGTTCCAATCAAACCAGGATGAATCACTTTGTAAGAAGCTTGATTTGGATACATAAAGTGTTGGAGAATCACCAGGAAGTTGAATAAATCTCATAACAGTTGGGATGAAGAAGTTATCCCACTTTCTAATCAGGTGATTCCAAGTTCCCAGTTTGGGAATAGGACAGCTTATTCGTCGTTCCAATCGAACCAGGATGAATCACTTTGTAAGAAGCTTGATTTGGATACATAAAGTGTTGGAGAATCACCAGGAAGTTGAATAAATCTCATAGGAGTTCGGATGAAGAAGTTATCCCACTTTCTAATCAGGTGATTCCAGTTTCCCAGTTTGGGAATAGGACAGCTTCTTCGTCGTTCCAATCAAACCAGGATGAATCACTTTGTAAGAAGCTTGATTTGGATACATAAAGTGTTGGAGAATCACCAGGAAGTTGAATAAATCTCATAGGAGTTGGGATGAAGAAGTTATCCCACTTTCTAATCAGGTGATTCCAGTTTCCCAGTTTGGGAATAGGAAACCTTCTTCGTCGTTCCAATCAAACCAGGATGAATCGTTTTGTAAGAAGCTTGATTTGGATACATAAAGTGTTGGAGAATCACCAGGAAGTTGAATAAATCTCATAACAGTTGGGATGAAGAAGTTATCCCACTTTCTAATCAGGTGATTCCAAGTTCCCAGCTTGGGAATAGGACAGCTTATTCGTCGTTCCAATCGAACAAGGATGAATCACTTTGTAAGAAGCTTGATTTGGATACATAAAGTGTTGGAGAATCACCAGGAAGTTGAATAAATCTCATAGGAGTTGGGATGAAGAAGTTATCCCGCTTTCTAATCAGGTGATTCCAGTTCCCAGTTGGGAATAGGACAGCTTCTTCGTCGTTCCAATCAAACCAGGATGAATCACTTTGTAAGAAGCTTGATTTGGATACATAAAGTGTTGGAGAATCACCAGGAAGTTGAATAAATCTCATAGGAGTTCGGATGAAGAAGTTATCCCACTTTCAAATCAGGTGATTCCAGTTTCCCAGTTTGGGAATAGGACAGCTTCTGTTGAGATGAGTTGAGGCATTTGAGGTAAAGGCACAAAGGAGTTGAGAACATAAAGAGAGCAAAGAGGTGAAGAGGAGGAATGGGTTGATCATCTGTACAAGGCCGTACAAGTGATCATCCGTACAAGGTAAAAAGGGGTCAAAGTAACTATCCAAGTAACTCCCATGTACTGAGCTTAAGTTACACTCGGCCAAGACCTTATCCGAACGTTGAGAGGATAAGGGAGACGCGGCTTGACAGCTAGGACAGGCTGGCAAGAGCTGGAAAGGAAGAGCATCTAGTCTTGGATCAAGAAGATGCTCCAAACGTGTGAAGACACTCATTGGCCGGTTCAAATTAAAGCTTAGGCTCCTCTTTGACTCTACATGCTTACTTAGCTTTATGATTTCGAAAACCCTAAGTGTATGGACCTATATATATGTAATCTCATCCCTTAATAAAGATTAGACAGTTCTAAACAATCCTTCTCTTTACTCATTTCACTATGATTCTCCATTAGTCTCTAAGTTGTCTCTTAATCTCTTATTCTCCTTCTTTAATCCTTTCTAAACTCAGATAATCTTTTACATTCCTAAATGTCATATGGTATCAGAGCCAGGTTGATTACAATCTGAGTTCGTGAGTGTTTCTGTGAGTGTGTTTGAGAGTTTCTTGAGAGTTCCAAAAGCTCAAGGTGTTTGTGTGTGTCTTGGTGGTCCGTGAGAGGTTCATTTGAAGACTCAAGAGTGAATCTGTGTTCTAGAGAGCAGCGTGGGTTCTCAGTACAAGATCTAACCGGTTGTTCAAGCTAGAGACGTCAAGCTGTTCAAGATGGAGAGTGGCATGAAGATGAAGGTCGCGGTGACATTCAAGGGAACCAACTACCTAGTCTGGTCTAGGATGGTGAAGACTGCTGTGGGAAGCAAGGGTTTGTGGAAGCATATCACATCTGGTGAGGCTCCAAAGGTGATTACTCAAGGGGATGAAACGGAGAGTCCCGAGGAGAGTGTTGTAGAGAAGTGGCAACAAGAAGACATGATGGTGATGTCAGTTCTTCATGCCTCTTTGGAGCCGGCTATACTAGATGCTTATAGCTACTGTGAGACAGCCAAGGAGCTGTGGGATACTCTACAGAAAGTGTATGGAAACACTTCTAACCTGAACCGAGTGTTTGAAGTCAAGAAGGCAATCAATGGGTTAACTCAAGATGACACGGAGTTCACTAAGCACTTGGGGAGGTTCAGGTCTCTTTGGTCTGAGTTGGAGATGCTGAGGCCAAGCACGGTTGATCCAGAGCTTCTAAATGAGAGACGCGAGCAGGACAAGGTCTTTGGGTTGCTGCTCACGTTGAATGCAAGCTACAGTGGTCTTATCCAGCACATGCTATGGTCTGAGAAGCTGCCTGACCTTGAAGAGGTGTGCGCTAAGATACAGAAGGAGCAGGGCTCAATGGGTTTGTTTGGAGGCAAGGGAGACTTATCTCTTGCAAATGCTGTGCAACCTGACCGGGAAGAGCCTCCACAAGCCAACAAAGCTGGTTACAACAAGTATGAGGATAGGAAGTTCAATGGGAACTGTGATCACTGCAAGAAGCATGGACACAAGAAGAGTCAGTGCTGGATACTCCATCCCCACTTGAAGCCGGCTAAGTTCATGAAGGAGAGAGAGGCAAAAGCTCACATGACTGAAGGATCAAGCGGAGCAGGGCCATCCAACCGTGGAGCTGAAGGGAGAACCGTGAAGGAGATGGAAAAGCTTTGGTGACCTACACTGGAGCTATCAACCCCCGAGGCAATGATCAAGACTTCATCAGGAGATCCGAGATGGATGCACTCATCAAAATGCTCAAGGATAATGGTAACATTCATGGGTATTCATTTGGTGCTTCTATGATTGCTAGAACTATAGAAATGACTCCTAATGTGGCTGAGATTGCTAGGATTGATAGTAAGACTGGAATTGAGCATTGCATTGATAGAAATGCTAGGATGAATGCATATAGATCACAAATTATCTGCCATAGTGCTAGCAATACATCCAAACCATTGATTATAGATTCAGGTGCATCTCATCATATGATTAGTGACACCAACCTGATTAAAGATATAGAACCTACTAATGGATGTGTGATGATTGCAAATGGAGATAAGATACCTATTAAGGGAATAGGAAACTTAAAACTGTTTGATAAGAACACTAGAGCTTTTTATATCCCGGAATTCACATCAAACCTTCTTTCAGTTAAGAAATGCACTACTGATTTGAATTGCAATGTTATATTCAGTCCTAATGATGTGAAGTTTCAGGATATTGAGAGCAGCCAATTGATTGGAAAAGGAGTTACAAAGGGAGACTTATACATGCTTGAGAAGCTTGATCCTGTTTCCAATTATAACTGCTCATTTACTTCTACTTCTAGTTTAAATAAAAATGCATTGTGGCATGCTAGATTAGGTCATCCCCATGAGAGGGCTTTAAACTTGATGTTACCAGGTGTGGTTTTTGAAAATAATAAGTGTGAGGCTTGCATTTTAGGCAAGCATTGTAAGAATGTGTTTCCAAGAACATCTACTGTCTATGAAAACTGCTTTGATTTGATTCATACTGATGTGTGGACTGCACCTAGTTTTTCTAGAGATAATCATAAGTATTTTGTCACATTCATTGATGAAAAATCTAAATACACCTGGTTAACACTCATTCCATCAAAAGATAGGGTGATAGATGCATTCAAGAACTTTCAAGCTTATGTGACTAACCATTACCATGCTAGGATTAAAATTTTGAGATCAGATAATGGAGGAGAGTACACAAGCTATGCGTTCAAGAGTCATCTAGATCACCATGGAATCCTTCATCAAACAAGCTGTCCCTACACACCACAACAGAATGGTGTAGCTGAGAGGAAGAACAGGCACTTGATGGAAGTGGCTCGGTCACTGATGTTCCAAGCTAATGTACCTAAGAGATTCTGGAGTGATGCTGTATCTACTGCGTGCTATCTAATCAACAGGATGCCTACAAAGGTGTTGAAGGATCAAGCACCATTTGAAGTTCTGAACAAGCGCAAGCCATCCTTGGAATACATGAGAGTGTTTGGATGCTTATGCTATGTTCTAGTACCAGGAGAATTGAGGAACAAGCTAGAAGCAAGAAGCAGAAAGGCAATGTTCATTGGCTACTCAACAACTCAAAAATGATAGAAGTGTTATGATCCAGAAGCTAGAAGGGTGCTTGTATCTAGAGATGTGAAGTTCATTGAAGAAAGAGGATACTATGAGGAGAAGAATCAAGAAGATTTGAAGGATCTCACATCAGATAAGGCTGGAGTCTTAAGAATCATTTTGGAAGGTCTCGGTATCAAGATGAACCAGGACCAATCCACAAGAAGTGGAAGACAAGAAGAGAGCTCAACTGCACCAAGTGGAGCTGCTCAAACACCTCACCTTGATCATGAGGGGGGAAGTGAACCTGAAACTCAAGAAAATGGCCAAGAAGGAGTCGGCTTGAGTGAGGAAGGAGGAGAGTTCAACTCAGGTTCTCATCATCAAGGTGAGCAAGACCAAGGAGAGGAAGAACATCAGAGTGAAGCACAAGA
>NW_022610956.1:0-66579 GCF_000309985.2 Brassica rapa
CAAGTTCACTTACACATTCCTAGTGATGTATCTTGGATGCAACTCGGCCTAAGGCATCTTGGACCGACTATTCATCTCTATCTTATTATTAGGTTTTAGTCTAAGTGTTGTGTTATTAATTTGAAAAACGTGTGGAGCCTTTTCCTTATGTTTTCTTATTTGTTTTCCGAGACCTTGTGCATGTACAAGGATCTCTCTATATAAGTGTATCACAAACCCTCATTCTAATCTAAGTTATCTTTTGTTTAAACCTGGTTTTTTCTTCTCCCTTGCTTTCACGAGTTAAGAGAGTGTCTGGTGTGTAGTATCCAGTCTGTTGTGTGTAATATCCAACGCCCAAGGGCTTTAGAAAGGTGTGTCATATCCGATCTAAGTCTAGGAGTATCAAGGAGCCTTTCCGCAGCCTCTTGTGTCACCATTCGATCCACAGCCGTGATAAACTTGAGTCTTGATTCGTTTATGCAAGGATCTATCCAAACCATCCAGAGAAGGGTCCTAGGATCTCATTAAGTGGTATCAGAGCACTCTGGAAGGGGAGTTTCGATTTCTCTTTTGGCGATTTCATAAGATCTGTGTTCATCGTGTGTATATCATTGATCAATTGGGTTTTACGTGTTGTTTCTCACTCGATCTGATTAGTATCATTGATAGGATTGATAGATCTGTTTTGTTTCGTGTCTCATATTGCTAGATCTAAGAATTTCGATCATTTTAGACAAAAACCTTTCACATTCTGTTCGATTACGTTATCGTTTTGCTTGATCCGAAAGTTTCTTGTGATTGTGTGACTTGATCTGTTGTTAGAAATCATAGATCAGGATTTGATTATCTCATTGCATCATCCGTTGAATCTGATCTGTTATTGTTTCAATTTCGAAAGTGATAAAATTCAAATCGTCGCGTGTTGATCAAGTATCTTCATTTGCCGCTTTGTTTGAATACTTGTTTCCTCCTTATTTGAATCTTGAGTTCTGAATTCTTTTGAACTACTTACTGGTTCAAGTTCTTTGTGTATTAGGAAGCAATGGGGTCTGAAGAGGATGATGAAATCTTTGTGCGAAGGAATAAGTTGCTGCAAGAAGCAATCACCCAAACAAGTGATGGAAGCGATGGTGAAGTTGCTGGAAGAGAAGTATATGATCAGAGACCGAATGATGGACAAGGACACAGCATCTGGCCAGAGACGTGAACAAAGAAGAAACAGACAGGCCAGCGTGAGCATGCTGGATCAGAAGAAACTGATAACTTCTATGAAGAAGTAGCCATAGCTCCGGTACGAGACATAGCAGTAGAAGATCTCGACATGATCATGAAGGCCGAAGGCATAGACGCAATGACTATCAGGATTGAAGCTTAAGATCCTCCTTTCCATGGTAAAGCTGATCCAGATGCCTATCTTGAGTGGGAAAAGAAGATCGAACTCGTTTTCAACTGTCAGCATTACTCAGAGACTAAGAAGATTCAAGTAGCTGCTACCGAGTTCAATGATTATGCATTGAGCTGGTGGGATCAGTTGGTTACAAACAAGAGGCGCAATGGTGAATTCCCCATTGAAACATGGGCAGAGATGAAAGCTGTGATGCGCAAGAGGTTTGTACCAAGTCATTATCACCGTGATCTTCATCAAAAGCTGAGACTGCTCACACAAGGATCAAAGTCGGTAGAGAATACTTTCAAGAGATGGAGTTGCTTATGCTAAGCTTGTGTATCGAGGACAGGAAGCTACTATGGCACGATTTCTTGGTGGACTCAACCGTGAGATACAAGATAGAGTGGATGCACACTACTTGAGATAAAGGAGATGCTACACAAAGCTATCTTGAAAGTGGAGGGTGCAGCCTGGGTATGGCTTAAACTCTGGATCACTTGAAGGTGGATGGATAGAGGGTGTTCTAAGAGGCTACTAGCTCTCCTTTGAACTATGGACGTCTCCCTGAGCCTGTGGGTTGGCGCCAAGGATGGTTTGCTACTCAAAGACACAAGATCACCTTGTATTGTCTAAGATGGGATTCACAGGAATTCCTTCCTTTAAGTGAGATCAATGTTCTAGAGCTGAACAGAGAAAGCTAGAGACAAGACAACAAAGTTGACTGAATAATTCTTAGATTGAAAGTTGAGAAACAAAGCTGCAGCCCCCATGTTCTTAAGGTAAAAATCGAAAACCCTAATACTAAACCAAGGTGGTTTAATTCTAATTCTAATCCTAATTGTCTTTGGTTTAAATTAAATGAAAGCCCAATAACCAAACCCTTACAAAGTAATTAAATTAAACCAACAAGCTGGTTTATCTTGATCTCCTTGCCTTGAACCAAGGCCCACGGTTTTGGCTATCTCCTGGAGCCTCTCCTCTTGTGCTCTCAGTCTTGATCTGGTTACTGGTCCACTCCACAAGCTGGCTAGGTCATTTGGTTCTTCTCTGCTCAAGTCTGGTTCTTCTCTGCTCAAGTCTGGTTCTTCTCTGCTCAAGTCTGGCTCTTCTCTTCTCAAGTCTGGCTCTCCCTCATCAGACTCACTCAGCTCTCCAATGTCTCTACTCATGGCTACACCATCCCCTCCTCCTTTAAAAGGATTTGACCTCAAATCCAAATCATCTGCAATAAAAGGATCCAAGTCAGAAACATTGAAAGTAGAACTGATTGTGTATTTCCCTTCAAGATCAATCTGGTAGGCATTGTTGTTGATTCTCTTCAGCACTTTGAAAGGTCCATCTTTCCTTGGCAGCAACTTTGATTTCCTCTCAACAGGAAACCTCTCTTTTCTCATGTGAATCCACACAAGATCACCCGGTTCAAGTACTAGCTCCTTGCGCCCCTTGTTCTTCTGCCTCTCATACATCTTGGTCCTCTCCTCAATGTTCTTCCTGACCTGTTCATGCAAAGACAAAACAAACTCGGCCTTTTGCTTGCCATCAAGGTTAGTTTGTTCTTTTAAAGGTAAAGCAAATAAATCAAGAGGAGACAATGGGTTAAACCCATAAACAACTTGAAAAGGAGAGAGTTTAGTAGCTGAATGCACTGCTCTGTTATATGCAAACTCTACATGTGGTAAACAATCCTCCCATGTCCTAATGTTACTCTTAATGATGGCACGCAAAAGAGTAGACAATGTCCTATTGACTGATTCAGTTTGACCATCAGTTTGGGGATGACAAGTAGTTGAAAACAATAGCTTAGTTCCCAACTTTCCCCACAGAGTTTTCCAGAAGTAGCTAAGGAACTTAGTATCTCTATCAGAAACTATAGTCCTAGGCATACCATGCAATCTAACAACTTCTCTAAAGAATAGATCAGCTACCAAAGATGCATCATCAGTTTTATGACAAGGTATGAAGTGAGCCATCTTAGAAAATCTATCAACAACCACAAAGATGCTATCTCTTCCTTTCCTAGTTCTAGGCAATCCTAAGACAAAGTCCATAGAGATATCAATCCATGGTGCAGTAGGAATAGGGAGAGGTGTATACAAACCTGTTGGTTGGACCTTAGACTTGGCTTGCTTGCACACGACACACCTTGAGCACACACGCTCCACTTCTTTCTTCATACTCGGCCAGTAGAAGTGCTCCTGCAAGGTGGAGAGTGTTTTGGCGACCCCAAAGTGTCCCATCAGCCCTCCTGCGTGAGCTTCCCTAACATACAATTCTCTCAAAGAACCACTAGGAACACACAGGCGGTTATCATAGAAAAGAAATCCTTTTACTTGATAGAATTTTCCACTAGCATGTTTCTCAGATTCTCTAAACACATCTTTAAACTCAGGATCATTAGCATAGCAAGATTTGATGTGTTCAAATCCTAAGAGTTTAGTTTCCATTGAAGATAAAAGAGTATACCTTCTGGAGAGTGCATCAGCCACTACGTTCTCCTTACCTTTCTTGTAGTGGATGACATAAGGAAAGGTCTCAATGAACTCCACCCACCTGGCGTGTCTCTTGTTCAGCTTCTGTTGCCCTTTGAGATGTTTAAGGGATTCATGATCTGTATGGATCACAAACTCCTTAGGCCACAAGTAATGTTGCCACACTTGTAAAGCTCTCACCAAGGCATACAGCTCCTTGTCATAGGTAGGATAGTTTAAGGTGGCGCCTCCTAGCTTCTCACTGAAATAAGCTATGGGTTTCTTATCCTGCATCAACACAGCTCCAATTCCAATACCAGATGCATCACATTCAATTTCAAAAGTCTTAGAAAAGTCAGGAAGTGCAAGTAAGGGAGCACTTGTTAACTTCTCTTTTAGCATTTGAAATGCCTCTTCTTGTGCTGGTCCCCAAGTGAAACCTACACTCTTCTTGACTACTTCAGTCAGGGGTGCTGCAACTGTACTGAAATCTCTCACAAACCTCCGGTAGAAGCCAGCAAGTCCATGAAAACTTCTGACCTCTCCAATAGATTTAGGAATCGGCCACTCCCTGATAGCTTTCACCTTTTCCTCATCAACCTGTATGCCCTGTGAAGTCACAACAAAACCTAAAAAGACAAGGTTATCTGTGCCAAAAGAGCACTTCTTATAGTTAGCATACAGATTTTCTTTTCTAAGCACATCTAGAACTTGCTTCAAGTGATTAACATGTTCTTTCATAGTCTTGCTGTAAATCAGGATATCATCAAAGTAAACAACTACAAATCGTCCTATCAAAGCTCTCAAGACATGATTCATTAATCTCATGAAAGTACTAGGTGCATTAGTAAGCCCAAAAGGCATCACAAGCCATTCATACAATCCTAGCTTAGTTTTAAAGGCAGTTTTCCACTCATCTCCTTCTTTCATTCTAATCTGGTGGTAACCACTCTTTAAATCAATTTTAGAAAAGACACATGAACCATGTAACTCATCTAGCATATCATCTAAGCGAGGAATAGGATGTCTGTACTTAACTGTTATGTTGTTGATGGCTCTGCAGTCCACACACATCCTCCAGCTTCCATCTTTTTTTGGCACCAAGAGGACAGGTACAGCACAAGGACTCATACTCTCCCTGATATGTCCCTTCTCCATTAGCTCATTGACTTGTTTCTGAAGCTCCTTAGTCTCCACAGGGTTGGTCCTGTATGCTGGACGGTTTGGTAAAGTAGCTCCTGGTACAAAGTCAATCTGGTGCTCTATTCCCCTAATAGGCGGCAGACCTATGGGATTGTCCTCTGGGAACACATCTCTATACTCCTGCAAAAGACACTCAATCTCCTCTGGAATCTCAGGAGCAGGGTTAGTAGTAGAGCTCAACAATTCTTTGTAAACTACTAGTATCAAATTTGATTGTTCAATCACAGCAGTTTTGATATCTTTAGCAGTAGCAAAGAGGTTGAGTTTACTTACCTGGCTGGTCTCTTCAAGAAGCAAGGACTTGCTGGCGGCCTTGGACTCTCCTCTCTTCATTTTGAGATGCATCTGATCCTGGTGTACCTCCTGAGGGGTCATTGGCGCCAGGGTAACTTGTTTCTCCTTATGGATAAAAGTGTATCTGTTGGTAAAGCCATCATGTACTGATCTCTTATCATACTGCCATGGACGTCCAAGAAGGATGTGGCTAGCTTCCAGGGGTGCTACATCACAAGTGATCTCATCCTGGTAC
This sequence comes from Brassica rapa, assembly GCF_000309985.2. Lineage (NCBI taxonomy): Eukaryota > Viridiplantae > Streptophyta > Magnoliopsida > Brassicales > Brassicaceae > Brassica > Brassica rapa. Next base: position 5,570 of record NW_022610956.1, read on the forward strand.
TTTCCCACTGATAGCAATACCTTCACTTGCTTGGTGATCTTTAATCCTCCCTCATCATTGATCCATTGCAACAGATATGGCTTAGGATGCTTGAACACTTGAAGACCCAACTTCTCCACCAACTCAGCACTTGCTACATTAGTACAACTTCCTCCATCAATGATCAAGCTACAAACCTTTTCTTGAATCAAGCATCTGGTGTGAAACAAGTTTTCCCTTTGCTCATCTTCTTTGGTTTTAGGTTGAGCATTGAGAAGTCTCCTGGTGACTAATAGCTCTCCACGGACAGGGTACTCCACGCCTTCCTCATCAGACTCTTGGCCGGCGTCCTCCTCTTCAGATATCACCTCCCCGTCGGCTAAGATAGTCATCACCTTCTTGTTGGTGCACTCATTAGCATAGTGACCAAAGCCATGACACTTGAAACACTTAATGTTCCTGGTCTTAGTAGGTGTGGCTACTCCTTTACCCTTGTCATCTCTCTTGGTCTCCACTGAAGAAGAACCTTCTTTGGACTTATCCCCTGGCTTATCTTCCTTGGAGTAGGCCGGTTTTGAAGCAGGAGTGTATGAAGACCGGGTAGAGCTCTTCCTCTTGTTCTGCTGCTCAATCAAAATAGCCTTATGTAGCAGTTCATCCATGTCCTCATACTCTTGTAGCTCCAACCTATCTTGTATATCTCTGTTAAGACCTCCTTGGAATCTAGCCATAGTAGCTTCTACTTCTTCTTCTAAGTCAGCTTTCAACATGAGTGTTTCCATCTCCTGGTGATAGTCCTCTACACTCTTAGATCCTTGAGAAAGCCTTCTCAACTTCTGGTGTAGATCTCTTCCATAGTGATTAGGAACAAATCTCTTCTTCATCACAGTTTTCATCTCAAACCATGAAGCTACCTGAGGCTCTCCATTGCGTCTCCTGGTAGTAGCAATCTGATCCCACCAGCTAATAGCATAACCACAGAATTCAGTAGCTGCTAGTCTCACTTTCCTCTCCTCAGTGAACTGTTGGCAATTGAAAACCAGTTCAATCTTCTTCTCCCACTCTAAGTAAGCATCAGGATCATTCTTCCCATGGAATGGAGGGATTCTAAGCTTGAGATTGCCTAGGTTATCAGTAGCTGGTCGCCTGCGGTTGTGATTTCTACCATGATGACTAGCCTGAGATCCATCATCACTTTCATCAGCTGAATCTTCTTGATAATGTTCTCCATAAATCCCACGACCCCTAAGCTCAACTCGTTGCCCTCTTATAGGTCCAATGCGTGCTCTCTGAACTCCAGCAGCAACCGCGTCCCTCTCTTGCCCTGCATTATCACCAGGTAAAGTTTCATTAGCTTGTTGAACACGGTTGTAAGTATTTTGCATTCTTCTGGTTATCTCAGCTATCATAGCCTCAAATTGAACTTGGTTGAGGTTGATTTGCTGGACAGCCGGTTCTCCTGAACTCTCAGGTTGCTTTCCATCTCGCCTCTCTTCACTCATTGTTCCTGAAATAGTTAGAGAAAACACAAAGCCAGGAACAAACTTATATCTCTCTCTCACTCAAGTTTTCAAATCGCCAAGTCTCAGCTCTTCCCACAAGTTCAGTTGAAAAACAAAGTTCTACACTTAAGATCTAGAACTAAAACTCCAATGAATCAGATAGGAAGTATTAAGAGATTTAGGCACCAGCTGACTTTACCACCCTGAGCTGGATTTCTCCTCAGCTAGCTGGATTACTCTTCAGCTATAATTTTTTTTTTTGATTTGGATCAGAGATCTCTTTTCTTTTCTTTTTTTTTTTTTTGATTTGCAGGGTTGGCTCAGCTGGCTTACAACAGATAGAAAGATAAGAGAAGTGTTTGATGGAATGAATGATCTGAGTAGTCAAATTGCAAACCCTAACCTTCAAGTGGCTCTGATACCACTTGGTGCAGCCTGGGTATGGCTTAGACTCTGGATCACTTGAAGGTGGATGGATAGAGGGCGTTCTAAGAGGCTACTAGCTCTCCTTTGAACTATGGACGTCTCCCTGAGCCTGTGGGTTGGCGCCAAGGATGGTTTGCTACTCAAAGACACAAGATCACCTTGTATTGTCTAAGATGGGATTCACAGGAATTCCTTCCTTTAAGTGAGATCAATGTTCTAGAGCTGAACAGAGAAAGCTAGAGACAAGACAACAAAGTTGACTGAATAATTCTTAGATTGAAAGTTGAGAAACAAAGCTGCCTCCCCCATGTTCTTAAGGTAAAAATCGAAAACCCTAATACTAAACCAAGGTGGTTTAATTTAATTCTAATCCTAATTGTCTTTGGTTTAAATTAAATGAAAGCCCAATAACCAAACCCTTACAAAGTAATTAAATTAAACCAACAAGCTGGTTTATCTTGATCTCCTTGCCTTGAACCAAGGCCCACGGTTTTGGCTATCTCCTGGAGCCTCTCCTCCTGTGCTCTCAGCCTTGATCTGGTTACTGGTCCACTCCACAAGCTGGCTAGGTCATTTGGTTCTTCTCTGCTCAAGTCTGGTTCTTCTCTGCTCAAGTCTGGTTCTTCTCTGCTCAAGTCTGGCTCTTCTCTTCTCAAGTCTGGCTCTCCCTCATCAGACTCACTCAGCTCTCCAATGTCTCTACTCATGGCTACACCAAGCAAGTTAAGAGAAGAAGTTATGCACGTGGCAGCTATAGTTCCAGTAGATACCAGACCTCTAAGGAAGATAAACCAAGCTATCAGAAGGAGAGCAAACCACAGCTAAAAGAGGAATCCAAGTCTAGTAGCATCTACAACAAAGATAAGGGTAAAGTGGAAGCTACAAGCTCGCGTGCAAGAGATGTGAAGTGTTTTAAGTGCCAAGGGCGTGGGCACTATGCTAATGAGTGTACTAACAAGAGAGTTATGATTCTTCTGGAGAATGGAGAGTTTGAATCAGAAGATGAAAAACTCAGGACTGATCAAGAACTATCTGAAGCTGAGTATGAGGAGGAACCAGTTCAAGGTAGACTTTTGGTTGCAAGAAGAACTCTCAGTTTGCAAAACAAAACTGAGGAGCAAGAACAAAGAGAGAACTTGTTCTACACACGTTGTATGGTGCAAGGGAAGGTCTGCAGTCTGATCATCGACGGAGGAAGCTGTGTTAATGTTGCTAGTGAAACAATGGTGAAGAAGATTGGTTTGAAAGTTCAAAAGCATCCTAAACCTTACCGGCTGCAGTGGCTTAATGAAGAGGGCGAGATGAGGGTATCTACTCAGGTTTCTATACCCTTGTCCATTGGGAGGTATGAAGATGACATTCTCTGTGATGTGATACCCATGGAAGCCAGCCACATACTACTGGGAAGGCCTTGGCAGTTTGATAGGCGTGTCATCCATGATGGCTTCACCAACAAACATTCTTTTGAGTTCAACGGCAAGCGAACTGTCTTGGTACCTCTAACTCCTAAAGAAGTGCATGAAGATCAGCTTCAGCTTCAGAAAAAGAAAGAGATTGATCTCGAACCAGATAAGCAGCACAACTTCTATGCTAAAGCTAGTGAAATCAAAAGATCTCTTTATTCTCATCAATCGGTTCTCTTATTTATTTTTAAAGAATCTCTTTTGTCTCTAACTGATTGTACACCGGTGTATCCGAGTGAGATGTCAGCTCTTTTACAGGAATACCAGGATGTATTTCCAGAAGATAGTCCCATAGGTTTGCCACCTATTCGAGGAATTGAGCATCAGATTGATTTTGTACCAGGAGCTACTCTTCCCAACAGACCAGCATACAGAACTAATCCTGTGGAAACTAAGGAGCTACAAAGACAGGTTGAGGAACTGATGGAGAAAGGCCACATCCGTGAGAGTATGAGCCCCTGTGCTGTGCCTGTGCTCCTTGTGCCTAAGAAAGATGGGAGCTGGCGCATGTGTGTTGATTGTAGAGCAATCAACAACATAACAGTGAAGTATCGCCACCCTATTCCTAGATTAGATGATATGCTTGATGAATTGCATGGTTCTAGTGTCTTTTCTAAGATAGATTTGAAGAGTGGATATCATCAAATTAGAATGAAAGAGGGAGATGAGTGGAAAACAGCCTTTAAGACTAAGCATGGGTTGTATGAGTGGTTAGTCATGCCTTTTGGATTAACCAATGCTCCTAGTACTTTTATGAGATTGATGAACCATGTGCTTAGATCCTTCATAGGCTTGTTTGTGGTAGTATACTTTGATGATATCCTTGTCTACTCTAAGAGTCTAGAAGAGCATATAAAACATCTTAGGACTGTTCTTGATGTCTTGAGGAAAGAAAAGCTATTTGCTAATCTTAAGAAATGCACTTTCTGTACGGATAACTTGGTCTTTTTAGGTTTTGTTGTGAGTGCAGATGGAGTAAAGGTAGATCAGGAGAAGTGAGAGCAATTCAAGAATGGCCAATTCCAAAGACTATAAGTGAAGTGAGGAGTTTCCACGGCCTTGCTGGTTTCTACAGGCGGTTTGTTAAAGACTTTAGCACTATAGCAGCTCCCTTGACTGAAGTGATAAAGAAAGAAGTCGGATTCAAGTGGGGAGAAGCACAAGAGACTGCCTTCCAATGCCTTAAAGAGAAGCTTACTCACGCCCCTCTTCTTATACTTCCTGACTTTAATAAAACTTTTGAAATAGAATGTGATGCCTCAGGAATTGGTATTGGTGCTGTATTAATGCAGGAGAAGAGACCCATTGCATACTTCAGTGAGAAGCTTGGAAGCGCCACCCTCAACTATGCAACTTATGATAAAGAGCTGTATGCCTTGGTGAGGGCCTTGCAGACTTGGCAGCACTATCTCTGGCCTAAAGAATTCGTCATACATACCGATCATGAGTCTCTCAAATACCTCAAAGGACAGAACAAACTCAGCAAGAGACACGCAAGGTGGGTTGAGTTCATTGAGACATTTCCTTATGTCATCAAGTATAAACAAGGTAAGGAAAACATAGTTGCTGATGCACTATCCAGAAGGTATGTTCTCTTGAACACTCTTGATGCTAAGCTATTAGGATTTGAGCAGATTAAAGGAATGTATGAGGATGATCCTGATTTTAAAGAGGCTTACAACTCATGTGAGAAATTTGCTGTGGGACACTACTTTAGACATGATGGTTTTCTTTTCTATGATAATCGGTTGTGTGTGCCTAACTGCTCTTTGAGAGATTTGTTTGTTAGGGAATCTCATGGAGGAAGTCTCATGGGTCACTTTGGTATTGCAAAGACTCTTAAAACTTTGCAGGATCACTTCTTTTGGCCTCGGATGAAAAGAGATGTGGAGAAACTATGTGAGAGATGTGCAACTTGCAAGCAAGCCAAGTCTAAGGTTCAGTCTCACGGTTTGTATACTCCTCTCCCTATACCTTATCATCCTTGGAATGACATATCTATGGATTTCATTGTTGGTTTGCCTAGAACTAGGACTGGGAAGGATTCTATCTTTGTGGTTGTGGATAGGTTCTCAAAAATGGCACATTTCATAGCTTGTCACAAAACTGATGATGCATTGCATATTGCTAACTTGTTCTTTAAAGAGATTGTGCGCATACATGGCATGCCTAAGACTATTGTTTCTGATAGAGATACTAAGTTTCTTAGTCATTTTTGGAAGACTCTTTGGTCTAAACTAGGTACTAAACTCTTGTTTTCCACTACTTGTCATCCACAAACTGATGGACAAACTGAAGTAGTTAATAGGACTCTTGGAACACTCTTGCGTGCATTCATAAAGAAAAACTTGAAATCATGGGAAGATTATTTGCCTCATTGTGAATTTGCATATAATCATGCTGTGCATTCTACTTCTAAGTTTTCTCCTTTTGAGATTGTTTATGGGTTCAATCCCAACTCTCCTTTGGATTTAATTCCTTTACCTGAGTGTGAAAGGGTCAGCGTTGATGGCAAAAAGAAGGCAGAGATGGTGAAACAACTCCACGAGCAGGCTAGGCTCAACATTGAGGCAACAACCAAACAGTATGTTAAGCATGCTAACAAAGGAAGACGTGAGATGGTCTTTGAAGTGGGTGATCAGGTCTGGATTCACCTAAGGAAAGAGAGATTTCCCAATGAAAGGAAGTCCAAGCTGATGCCGCGGATTGATGGACCTTTTGAGGTCATAAGGAAGATCAGCAACAATGCCTACAAACTGGATTTGCAAGGTAAGTATGATGTGAGTAATAGCTTCAATGTTACTGACTTGATCCCTTTTATTGCAGATGAGCCAGATTTGAGGACAAATCCTTTTCAAGTGGGAGGGGATGATATGATCATGGATCAGCTAGTTGATAAAGATGAAGAAGGAGAGACTGAAGACACACTAGCTGAAGAGGAAGCTGTCCTAGCTATTCCCACAGGTCCTATTACTCGTGCAATGACAAGGAGACTCAAGGAAGCTATTGGAAACATACTGAAGATCTCTAAGGAGCAAGAAGACTGTCTTGGTAGAAGCTTGAGCCACCAAGACACACTCATCACCATTCATGTGATCTTACCATCAAGCTGATCATCATCTAGGCAAGTGGCTTGGTATACTCTTTTTCCCTTGATTAGTTTTGTCCCACTGGGTTTTCTAATCAAGGTTTTTAATGAGGTATCAAGTTCACTTACACATTCCTAGTTTATGTATCTTGGATGCAACTCGGCCTAAGGCATCTTGGACCGACTTCATCATCTATCTTATATTATGTTTTAGTCTAAGTGTTGTGTTATTAATTTGAAACCGTGTGGAGCCTTTTCCTTTATGTTTTCTTATGTTTTCGAGACCTTGTGCATGTACAAGGATCTCTCTATATAAGTGTATCACAAACCCTCATTCTAATCTAAGTTATCTTTTGTTTAAACCTTGTGTTTTCTTCTCCCTTGCTTTCACGAGTTAAGAGAGTGTCTGGTGTGTAGTATCCAGTCTGTTGGTGTGTAATATCCAACGCCCAAGGGCTTTAGAAAGGTGTGTCATATCCGATCTAAGTCTAGGAGTATCAAGGAGCCTTTCCGCAGCCTCTTGTGTCACCATTCGATCCACAGCCTTGATAAACTTGAGTCTTTGATTCGTTTATGCAAGGATCTATCCAAACCATCCAGAGAAGGGTCCTAGGATCTCATTAGAATCACTCTGTAAGAAGCTTGATTTGGATACATAAAGTGTTGGAGAATCACCAGGAAGTTGAATAAATCTCATAGGAGTTAAGATGAAGAAGTTATCCCACTTTCTAATCAGGTGATTCCAGTTTCCCAGTTTGGGAATAGGACAGCTTCTTCGTCGTTCCAATAACACCAGGATGAATCACTTTGTAAGAAGCTTGATTTGGATACATAAAGTGGTGGAGAAACACCAGGAAGTTGAATTAATCTCATAGGAGTTAAGATGAAGAAGTTATCCCACTTTCTAATCAGGTGATTCAAGTTTCCCAGTTTGGGAATAGGACAGCTTCTTCGTCGTTCCAATAACACCAGGATGAATCACTTTGTAAAAAGCTTGATTTGGATACATAAAGTGGTGGAGAATCACCAGGAAGTTGAATTAATCTCATAGGAGTTGGGATGAAGAAGTTATCCCACTTTCTAATCAGGTGATTCCAGTTTCCCAGTTTGGAAATAGGACAGCTTCTTCGTCGTTCCAATAACACCAGGATGAATCACTTTGTAAGAAGCTTGATTTGGATACATAAAGTGGTGGAGAATCACCAGGAAGTTTAATAAATCTCATAGGAGTTAGGATGAAGAAGTTATCCTCCTTTCAAATCAGGTGATTCCAGTTTCCCAGTTTGGGAATAGGACAGCTTCTTCGTCGTTCCAATCAAACCAGAATGAATCACTCTGTAAGAAGCTTGATTTGGATACATAAAGTGTTGGAGAATCACCAGGAAGTTGAATAAATCTCATAGGAGTTGGGATGAAAAAGTTATCCCACTTTCTAATCAGGTGATTCCAGTTTCCCAGTTTGGGAATAGGACAGCTTCTTCGTCGTTCCAATAACACCAGGATGAATCACTATGTAAGAAGCTTGATTTGGATACATAAAGTGGTGGAGAATCACCAGGAAGTTGAATAAATATCATAGGAGTTGGGATGAAGAAGTTATCCCACTTTCTAATCAGGTGATTCCAGTTTCCCAGTTTGGGAATAGGACAGCTTCTTCGGCGTTCCAATCAAACCAGGATGAATCACTTTGTAAGAAGCTTGACTTGGATACATAAAGTGTTGGAGAATCACCAGGAAGTTGAATTAATCTCATAGGAGTTGGGATGAAGAAGTTATCCCACTTTCTAATCAGGTGATTCCAGTTTCCCAGTTTGGGAATAGGACAGCTTCTTCGTCGTTCCAATCAAACCAGGATGAATCACTCTGTAAGAAGCTTGATTTAAATACATAAAGTGTTGGAGAATCACCAGGAAGTTGAATTAATCTCACAGGAGTTGGGATGAAGAAGTTATCCCACTTTCTAATCAGGTGATTCCAGTTTCCCAGTTTGGGAATAGGACAGCTTCTTCGTCGTTCCAATCAAACCAGGATGAATCACTCTGTAAGAAGCTTGATTTAAATACATAAAGTGTTGGAGAATCACCAGGAAGTTGAATAAATCTCATAGGAGTTGGGATGAAGAAGTTATCCCACTTTCGAATCAGGTGATTCCAGTTTCCCAGTTTGGGAATAGGACAGCTTCTTCGGCGTTCCAATCAAACCAGGATGAATCACTTTGCAAGAAGCTTGATTTGGATACATAAAGTGGTGGAGAATCACCAGGAAGTTGAATTAATCTCATAGGAGTTGGGATGAAGAAGTTATCCCACTTTCTAATTGTTGAGTTGAGCTGAGTATATGTATGAAGAGCTAAGGAGTTGAAGAGGAAAGGAGATGAGGAAGCTTAAGGGAGTTTAGGGAGAGCATGGTACGGACGTCCGTACAAGGCCGTACAAGCCGTACAGTCCGTACCATCCAAGCCTCAACCAAAGTTACCTTGCACAAGTGAAACGGTAACTAGGGAAGAGTTACTCAAGTGGAGAAGGATCAGACCGTTTAGGGATAAGGTAGAGCGCGCCTTGACAGGCTGGAACAGCTGGAAAGGCAAGAGCATCTCGGTCCAAGATGCTAGATACTCCGCGCATGTGGAGAAGCTAATTGGCTAGTCCAAACGAGCTTATCCTCTCCTGATTGACCTCACATGCTTTAGTCCTCTCCTTGATTTCGAAAACCCTTGTATGCTCACACTATATATTGTAACTCATCAACACTAATAAAGATTATGCAGTTTGAGTCTCTCTAATCTCTTAGACACTATGGTTCTCTCTTAGACTCTAAACGATTCTTAAGTTACTTAGTCTTTCATAATCTCTTCTAAACTTCACCTAAAACTCTCACTTACATTCTAGTTACTCTAAAGATCTCTTAATCTCATATGGTATCAGAGCCAGGTTCATTTGAATCTGGGATTTGATCTTTAGAGAGTTACAAGGCTTTGAAGCTACACGCGAGTAGCTTTGAAGGTATTGGAGCTGCGCTACGTTCTGTGTTTGTGCTTGACTCAAGACTCAAGGTTGGTGTGTGTACGTGATTCAAGACTCAAGATTTCATCAGATTCAAGCTGTTCAAGTCAAGCTGAGTAAAGATGGAGCATGGGTTGAGCATGAGGATGAAGGTGGCGGTTACTTTCAAGGGTAGCAACTACCTTGTGTGGTCTCGGATGGTGAAGACTGCGGTGGGAAGTAAGGGTTTGTGGGGGCACATCACAACAGGGGAGGCTCCGAAACTCATTACTCAGGGAGGAGATCAAGAATAGGTCTCCAATGAAGCGGCTGTGGAGAAATGGCAACAAGAAGACATGCTGGTGATGACGGTTCTACACGCATCCTTGGACCCAGCTATCTTGGATGCTTACAGCTACTGTGAATCAGCCAAAGAGCTGTGGGACACGCTGAAGAAGGTGTATGGGAACACTTCCAACCTCAGCCGTGTGTTTGAAGTGAAGCTAGCGATCAACCGTCTTGCACAAGAGGACATGGAGTTCACTAAGCACTTGGGGAGGTTCAGGTCCTTATGGTCAGAGCTGGAGATGCTGAGGCCGAGCACAACTGATCCAGATCAGCTGAATGAGAGGCGCGAACAAGACAAGGTCTTTGGGTTGCTTCTCACACTGAACCCGGCCTACACTCAACTCATTCAGCACATGTTGAGGTCAGACAAGCTTCCGGACCTTGAGGAGGTGTGTGCGCAAATCCAAAGGGAGCAGGGATCTATGGGGTTGTTTGGAGGAAAGGGGGAGCTCTCTCTTGCCAATCAAGCAGCTCATGAGGACTCAACCGAGGCTCCACAAGCAAACAAGGCATCTCACGGGAAGTATGAGGACAGGAAGTTCAATGGCAACTGTGATCATTGCAAGAAGCATGGTCATAAGAAGAGCCAATGCTGGATACTTCACCCACACCTCAAGCCGGCCAAGTTCATGAAGGAGCGTGAGGGAAGGGCAAATGTGACTGAAGGTTCAAGTGGAGCTGGCACCAGCAAGATGAGTGAAGTGGATGGGCTTGGAGGCAATGATGGGAATGGGAAGTCTCTTGTGGCTTACACTGGCGCCTCAAGCTCACGCAGCAATGATGACTACATCAAGAGATCAGACCTTGATGCACTCTTCAAAATGCTAAAGGAAAACGGTAACACTTATGGTTATTCCTTTGGAGCTTCTATGATTGCATATAAGGATGATCACTTGATTAGAGAACTAGTAGAACGGTTAGAAACTAGGAATGAGTATAGAAATGCCCACATTGCTAGAACTGATAGGATGCATCCATTACTTAGTAATCTATGTCATAATGCTAAACGAGTAGGTAAACCATTGATTGTTGATTCTGGTGCATCACATCATATGATAAGTGATGAGAACTTGATTAAGGATATAGAACCTACACATGGGCATGTGATGATAGCAAATGGGGATAAGATACCTATTAGAGGAATAGGAAAGCTTAAGTTGTTTAACAAAGAATCTAGAGCTTTTTACATGCCTGAATTCACATCAAACCTATTATCTGTGAAGAAATGTACTAATGATTTACAATGCAATGTTATCTTTAGTCCTAATGATGTGAAGTTTCAGGATATTGAGAGCAGCAGATTGATTGGGAAAGGGGTGACTAAGGGAGATCTCTATATGCTTGAAGAACTCACTTCTGTTCCTGATTATAGTTGCTCATTTACTTCTGCTTCTTTGTTGAATAAAAATGCATTGTGGCATGCTAGAGTAGGACACCCTCATGTTAAAGCTTTGAACTTAATGGTACCAGGTGTTGTGTTTGAGAACAAAGATTGTGAAGCTTGTATTTTAGGCAAGCATTGTAGAACTGTGTTTCAAAAGTCTACTACTATCTATGATAACTGCTTTGATTTAATTCATTCTGATGTGTGGACTGCCCCTTGCTTATCTAGAGATAGTTATAAGTACTTTGTCACATTCATTGATGAAAAATCCAAATACACCTGGTTAACCTTAATTCAGACCAAAGATAGGGTACTTGATGCATTTAGGAACTTTCAAACTTATGTAACTAACCATTATCATGCTAAGATTAAAATTTTGAGATCAGATAATGGAGGAGAGTACACAAGTCATGCATTCAAGGAACACTTATCACAACATGGGATCCTACATCAAACAAGCTGTCCGTATACTCCACAGCAAAATGGAGTGGCTGAGAGGAAGAATAGGCACCTCATGGAAGTGGCAAGGTCTCTGATGTTTCAGAGTAATGTTCCAAAGAGATTCTGGAGTGATGCGGTTGCCACTGCTTGTTACTTGATCAACAGAACTCCAACCAAGGTTCTGAATGAGAAGGCTCCATTTGAAGTTCTGAACAGGTACAAACCAGTGCTTGATTACTTGCGAGTCTTTGGATGTCTATGCTTTGTGCTCAAACCAGGAGAGATGATCAACAAGCTAGAAGCAAGAAGTACTAAGGCTGTGTTCATAGGATACTCAGCTACACAGAAAGGATACAAATGCTATGACCCTATAGCAAGGAGAGTTCTTGTATCTAGAGATGTGAAGTTCTTGGAAGATAGAGGATACTATGAAGAAAAGAACCAAGAAGACTTGAAGGACTTAACATCAGACAAGGCCACCACCTTGCGGATCATCCTTGAAGGTCTTGGAATCAGTACATCCCAGGATCCAAGAGATCACGCAACAACACCTCCTGAAGTTGGTTCACCATCCCACCTTGATCATGAGGGAGGAGAGACACATGAGGAGGAGCCTACGCAAGAGACTAACCAAGATGAAGGAGAAGAGAGCATAGGCTCTGATGGTCATGGGCATGATCATGGTGTGATACAAACACCTTCTCAAGATGAAGTGGTAGAAGAACAACAGGAAGAAGAACCGGTTGTGCAGCCACTAAGAAGGAGTACAAGGATAAGGAAGGATCCTTCCAGTTGGGTAAACACGAGAGTGTACTACAATGCCCAAGCTGTGGAGCATCCTTCTCAAGCCGTGTGCTCCTTTGCTCAATATCCAGAAGCACATTGCGCTTTCATGGTAAACTTGGATGAGAATCACATCCCAAGAAGCTATGAAGAGGCAATGAAGGATAAAGAATGGAAAGAGTCAGTAGGAGATGAAGCAGGAGCTATGATCAAGAATGATACATGGTATGAAAGTGAGTTACCAAAAGGGAAGAAGGCTGTGACTAGTAGATGGATCTTCACAATCAAGTACAAAGCGGATGGAAAGATTGAGAGGAAGAAGTCAAGACTGGTTGCAAGAGGCTTTACTCAAACCTATGGAGAGGATTATGTTGAGACATTTGCACCAGTAGCTAAGTTGCATACAATCCGAATTGTATTAAGCTTGGCTGTGAACCTTGGATGGGGCTTATGGCAAATGGATGTGAAGAATGCATTCCTACAAGGGGAACTTGAGGATGAAGTATATATGCATCCCCCACCAGGCTTGGAACACTTAGTGAAGAAGGGAAATGTGTTGAGACTGAAGAAGGCTATCTATGGGTTGAAGCAATCACCAAGAGCTTGGTACAACAAGCTGAGCACAACTCTAAATGGCCGAGGCTTCAAGAAGTCTGAACTAGATCACACTCTCTTCACACTCACAACTCCCTCAGGTATGATTGCACTCCTTGTGTATGTTGATGATATCATTATCACAGGGAGTGATAAGGAAGGTATCATTGCAACCAAGGAGTTTCTTAAGTCCATGTTTGAGATTAAAGACTTGGGAGAGATGAAATACTTTCTTGGGATTGAGATATGTAGATCCAAGGAAGGTTTATTCATGTCCCAAAGGAAGTATACACTTGATCTCTTGAAAGGTGCAGGGGCTTATGGGGGCAAGACAGCAAGGATGCCTATGGAGGATGGCTACAAAGTTCCACGAGAGGGGGAGATTGAAGACAGCAAACCTTATCAGGATCCTAAACTCTATAGAAAACTAGTTGGCAAATTGATTTATCTTACTATAACTAGACCTGACATTTGTTTTGCTGTGAATCAGGTGAGTCAACACATGCAAGTGCCTAAGGAACATCACTGGCACATGGTGGAGAGGATCTTGATGTATCTCAACGGCTCACCTGATCAAGGAGTATGGATGGGCTGCAATGGAAGCACTGAAGTGGTGGGATACTGTGATGCGGATTGGGCTGGTGATAGAGCAGACCGGAGATCAACCACAGGCTATTGCACATTCATTGGAGGCAACTTGGTGACTTGGAAGAGTAAGAAGCAGAAGGTGGTGTCTTGCTCAAGTGCAGAAGCTGAGTATAGAGCCATGCTGAAGCTCACCAACGAGTTAGTATGGATCAAAGGCATCTTGAAGCATTTGGAGATTGATCAAGCCACGCCAATGACCAAGCATTGTGACAACCAAGCCGCCATTCACATTGCCTCCAACTCGGTGTTCCATGAGAGAACCAAGCACATTGAAGTTGATTGTCACAAGGTGAGGCAGATGATCACCTTAGGAGTCATCTTGCCATGCTACACAAGGAATGAAGATCAGTTAGCGGATGTGTTTACCAAGGCTGCAAGACAGAAGACAATGGAGTCCATTCACATCAGGTTGGGCCTCATTGATCTTGGGAAGAGAAGGAGCTAGTCCCCTTAGCTGCAAGGTCTTTACTCTTTTTCCCTCATCAAAGTTTTATCCCATTGGGTTTTCTTTGGTGAGGTCTTTAATGAGGAAGATCTTGTGGCTGTCCAAGCTTAGGCTTTCACAAAGCTAAGCTTGAGGGGGAGTGTTGAGTTGAGCTGAGTATATGTATGAAGAGCTAAGGAGTTGAAGAGGAAAGGAGATGAGGAAGCTTAAGGGAGTTTAGGGAGAGCATGGTACGGACGTCCGTACAAGGCCGTACAAGCCGTACAGTCCGTACCATCCAAGCCTCAACCAAAGTTACCTTGCACAAGTGAAACGGTAACTAGGGAAGAGTTACTCAAGTGGAGAAGGATCAGACCGTTTAGGGATAAGGTAGAGCGCGCCTTGACAGGCTGGAACAGCTGGAAAGGCAAGAGCATCTCGGTCCAAGATGCTAGATACTCCGCGCATGTGGAGAAGCTAATTGGCTAGTCCAAACGAGCTTATCCTCTCCTGATTGACCTCACATGCTTTAGTCCTCTCCTTGATTTCGAAAACCCTTGTATGCTCACACTATATATTGTAACTCATCAACACTAATAAAGATTATGCAGTTTGAGTCTCTCTAATCTCTTAGACACTATGGTTCTCTCTTAGACTCTAAACGATTCTTAAGTTACTTAGTCTTTCATAATCTCTTCTAAACTTCACCTAAAACTCTCACTTACATTCTAGTTACTCTAAAGATCTCTTAATCTCATACTAATCAGGTGATTCCAGTTTCCCAGTTTGGGAATAGGACAGCTTCTTCGTCGTTCCAATAACACCAGGATGGATCACTTTGTAAGAAGCTTAGTTTAGATACATAAAGTGGTGTAGAATCACCAGGAAGTTGAATTAATCTCATAGGAGTTGGGATGAATGAGTTATCCCACTTTCAAATCAGGTGATTCCAGTTTCCCAGTTTGGGAATAGGACAGCTTCTTCGTCGTTCCAATCAAACCAGGATGAATCACTTTGTAAGAAGCTTGATTTGGATACATAAAATGGTGGAGAAACACCAGGAAGTTGAATAAATCTGATAGGAGTTGGGATGAAGAAGTTATCCCACTTTCTAATCAGGTGATTCCAGTTTCCCAGTTTGGGAATAGGACAGCTTCTTCGTCGTTCCAATAACACCAGGATGAATCACTTTGTAAGAAGCTTGATTTGGATACATAAAGTGGTGGAGAAACACCAGGAAGTTGAATTAATCTCATAGGAGTTAAGATGAAGAAGTTATCCCACTTTCTAATCAGGTGATTCAAGTTTCCCAGTTTGGGAATAGGATAGCTTCTTCGTCGTTCCAATAACACCAGGATGAATCACTTTGTAAAAAGCTTGATTTGGATACATAAAGTGGTGGAGAATCACCAGGAAGTTGAATTAATCTCATAGGAGTTGGGATGAAGAAGTTATCCCACTTTCTAATCAGGTGATTCCAGTTTCCCAGTTTGGAAATAGGACAGCTTCTTCGTCGTTCCAATAACACCAGGATGAATCACTTTGTAAGAAGCTTGATTTGGATACATAAAGTGGTGGAGAATCACCAGGAAGTTGAATAAATCTCATAGGAGTTGGGATGAAGAAGTTATCCTCCTTTCAAATCAGGTGATTCCAGTTTCCCAGTTTGGGAATAGGACAGCTTCTTCGTCGTTCCAATCAAACCAGGATGAATCACTCTGTAAGAAGCTTGGTTTGGATACATAAAGTGTTGGAGAATCACCAGGAAGTTGAATAAATCTCATAGGAGTTGGGATGAAAAAGTTATCCCACTTTCTAATCAGGTGATTCCAGTTTCCCAGTTTGGGAATAGGACAGCTTCTTCGTCGTTCCAATAACACCAGGATGAATCACTATGTAAGAAGCTTGATTTGGATACATAAAATGGTGGAGAAACACCAGGAAGTTGAATAAATATCATAGGAGTTGGGATGAAGAAGTTATCCCACTTTCTAATCAGGTGATTCCAGTTTCCCAGTTTGGGAATAGGACAGCTTCTTCGGCGTTCCAATCAAACCAGGATGAATCACTTTGTAAGAAGCTTGACTTGGATACATAAAGTGTTGGAGAATTATGAGATTAAGAGATCTTTAGAGTAACTAGAATGTAAGTGAGAGTTTTAGGTGAAGTTTAGAAGAGATTATGAAAGACTAAGTAACTTGAGAATCGTTTAGAGTCTAAGAGAGAACCTTGTGTAGCATGGCAAGATGACTCCTAAGGTGATCATCTGCCTCACCTTGTGACAATCAACTTCAATGTGCTTGGTTCTCTCATGGAACACCGAGTTGGAGGCAATGTGAATGGCGGCTTGGTTGTCACAATGCATGGTCATTGGCGTGGCTTGATCAATCTCCAAATGCTTCAAGATGCCTTTGATCCATACTAACTCGTTGGTGAGCTTCAGCATGGCTCTATACTCAGCTTCTGCACTTGAGCAAGACACCACCTTCTGCTTCTTACTCTTCCAAGTCACCAAGTTGCCTCCAATGAATGTGCAATAGCCTGTGGTTGATCTCCGGTCTGCTCTATCACCAGCCCAATCCGCATCACAGTATCCCACCACTTCAGTGCTTCCATTGCAGCCCATCCATACTCCTTGATCAGGTGAGCCGTTGAGATACATCAAGATCCTCTCCACCATGTGCCAGTGATGTTCCTTAGGCACTTGCATGTGTTGACTCACCTGATTCACAGCAAAACAAATGTCAGGTCTAGTTATAGTAAGATAAATCAATTTGCCAACTAGTTTTCTATAGAGTTTAGGATCCTGATAAGGTTTGCTGTCTTCAATCTCCCCCTCTCGTGGAACTTTGTAGCCATCCTCCATAGGCATCCTTGCTGTCTTGCCCCCATAAGCCCCTGCACCTTTCAAGAGATCAAGTGTATACTTCCTTTGGGACATGAATAAACTTCCTTGGATCTACATATCTCAATCCCAAGAAAGTATTTCATCTCTCCCAAGTCTTTAATCTCAAACATGGACTTAAGAAACTCCTTGGTTGCAATGATACCTTCCTTATCACTCCCTGTGATAATGATATCATCAACATACACAAGGAGTGCAATCATACCTGAGGGAGTTGTGAGTGTGAAGAGAGTGTGATCTAGTTCAGACTTCTTGAAGCCTCGGCCATTTAGAGTTGTGCTCAGCTTGTTGTACCAAGCTCTTGGTGATTGCTTCAACCCATAGATAGCCTTCTTCAGTCTCAACACATTTCCCTTCTTCACTAAGTGTTCCAAGCCTGGTGGGGGATGCATATATACTTCATCCTCAAGTTCCCCTTGTAGGAATGCATTCTTCACATCCATTTGCCATAAGCCCCATCCAAGGTTCACAGCCAAGCTTAATACAATTCGGATTGTATGCAACTTAGCTACTGGTGCAAATGTCTCAACATAATCCTCTCCATAGGTTTGAGTAAAGCCTCTTGCAACCAGTCTTGACTTCTTCCTCTCAATCTTTCCATCCGCTTTGTACTTGATTGTGAAGATCCATCTACTAGTCACAGCCTTCTTCCCTTTTGGTAACTCACTCTCATACCATGTATCATTCTTGATCATAGCTCCTGCTTCATCTCCTACTGACTCTTTCCATTCTTTATCCTTCATTGCCTCTTCATAGCTTCTTGGGATGTGATTCTCATCCAAGTTTACCATGAAAGCGCAATGTGCTTCTGGATATTGAGCAAAGGAGCACACGGCTTGAGAAGGATGCTCCACAGCTTGGGCATTGTAGTACACTCTCGTGTTTACCCAACTGGAAGGATCCTTCCTTATCCTTGTACTCCTTCTTAGTGGCTGCACAACCGGTTCTTCTTCCTGTTGTTCTTCTACCACTTCATCTTGAGAAGGTGTTTGTATCACACCATGATCATGCCCATGACCATCAGAGCCTATGCTCTCTTCTCCTTCATCTTGGTTAGCCTCTTGCGTAGGCTCCTCCTCATGTGTCTCTCCTCCCTCATGATCAAGGTGGGATGGTGAACCAACTTCAGGAGGTGTTGTTGCGTGATCTCTTGGATCCTGGGATGTACTGATTCCAAGACCTTCAAGGATGATCCGCAAGGTGGTGGCCTTGTCTGATGTTAAGTCCTTCAAGTCTTCTTGGTTCTTTTCTTCATAGTATCCTCTATCTTCCAAGAACTTCACATCTCTAGATACAAGAACTCTCCTTGCTATAGGGTCATAGCATTTGTATCCTTTCTGTGTAGCTGAGTATCCTATGAACACAGCCTTAGTACTTCTTGCTTCTAGCTTGTTGATCATCTCTCCTGGTTTGAGCACAAAGCATAGACATCCAAAGACTCGCAAGTAATCAAGCACTGGTTTGTACCTGTTCAGAACTTCAAATGGAGCCTTCTCATTCAGAACCTTGGTTGGAGTTCTGTTGATCAAGTAACAAGCAGTGGCAACCGCATCACTCCAGAATCTCTTTGGAACATTACTCTGAAACATCAGAGACCTTGCCACTTCCATGAGGTGCCTATTCTTCCTCTCAGCCACTCCATTTTGCTGTGGAGTATACGGACAGCTTGTTTGATGTAGGATCCCATGTTGTGATAAGTGTTCCTTGAATGCATGACTTGTGTACTCTCCTCCATTATCTGATCTCAAAATTTTAATCTTAGCATGATAATGGTTAGTTACATAAGTTTGAAAGTTCCTAAATGCATCAAGTACCCTATCTTTGGTCTGAATTAAGGTTAACCAGGTGTATTTGGATTTTTCATCAATGAATGTGACAAAGTACTTATAACTATCTCTAGATAAGCAAGGGGCAGTCCACACATCAGAATGAATTAAATCAAAGCAGTTATCATAGATAGTAGTAGACTTTTGAAACACAGTTCTACAATGCTTGCCTAAAATACAAGCTTCACAATCTTTGTTCTCAAACACAACACCTGGTACCATTAAGTTCAAAGCTTTAACATGAGGGTGTCCTACTCTAGCATGCCACAATGCATTTTTATTCAACAAAGAAGCAGAAGTAAATGAGCAACTATAATCAGGAACAGAAGTGAGTTCTTCAAGCATATAGAGATCTCCCTTAGTCACCCCTTTCCCAATCAATCTGCTGCTCTCAATATCCTGAAACTTCACATCATTAGGACTAAAGATAACATTGCATTGTAAATCATTAGTACATTTCTTCACAGATAATAGGTTTGATGTGAATTCAGGCATGTAAAAAGCTCTAGATTCTTTGTTAAACAACTTAAGCTTTCCTATTCCTCTAATAGGTATCTTATCCCCATTTGCTATCATCACATGCCCATGTGTAGGTTCTATATCCTTAATCAAGTTCTCATCACTTATCATATGATGTGATGCACCAGAATCAACAATCAATGGTTTACCTACTCGTTTAGCATTATGACATAGATTACTAAGTAATGGATGCATCCTATCAGTTCTAGCAATGTGGGCATTTCTATACTCATTCCTAGTTTCTAACCGTTCTACTAGTTCTTTAATCAAGTGATCATCCTTATATGCAATCATAGAAGCTCCAAAGGAATAACCATAAGTGTTACCGTTTTCCTTTAGCATTTTGAAGAGTGCATCAAGGTCTGATCTCTTGATGTAGTCATCATTGCTGCGTGAGCTTGAGGCGCCAGTGTAAGCCACAAGAGACTTCCCATTCCCATCATTGCCTCCAAGCCCATCCACTTCACTCATCTTGCTGGTGCCAGCTCCACTTGAACCTTCAGTCACATTTGCCCTTCCCTCACGCTCCTTCATGAACTTGGCCGGCTTGAGGTGTGGGTGAAGTATCCAGCATTGGCTCTTCTTATGACCATGCTTCTTGCAATGATCACAGTTGCCATTGAACTTCCTGTCCTCATACTTCCCGTGAGATGCCTTGTTTGCTTGTGGAGCCTCGGTTGAGTCCTCATGAGCTGCTTGATTGGCAAGAGAGAGCTCCCCCTTTCCCCAAACAACCCCATAGATCCCTGCTCCCTTTGGATTTGCGCACACACCTCCTCAAGGTCCGGAAGCTTGTCTGACCTCAACATGTGCTGAATGAGTTGAGTGTAGGCCGGGTTCAGTGTGAGAAGCAACCCAAAGACCTTGTCTTGCTCGCGCCTCTCATTCAGCTGATCTGGATCAGTTGTGCTCGGCCTCAGCATCTCCAGCTCTGACCATAAGGACCTGAACCTCCCCAAGTGCTTAGTGAACTCCATGTCCTCTTGTGCAAGACGGTTGATCGCTAGCTTCACTTCAAACACACGGCTGAGGTTGGAAGTGTTCCCATACACCTTCTTCAGCGTGTCCCACAGCTCTTTGGCTGATTCACAGTAGCTGTAAGCATCCAAGATAGCTGGGTCCAAGGATGCGTGTAGAACCGTCATCACCAGCATGTCTTCTTGTTGCCATTTCTCCACAGCCGCTTCATTGGAGACCTCTTCTTGATCTCCTCCCTGAGTAATGAGTTTCGGAGCCTCCCCTGTTGTGATGTGCCCCCACAAACCCTTACTTCCCACCGCAGTCTTCACCATCCGAGACCACACAAGGTAGTTGCTACCCTTGAAAGTAACCGCCACCTTCATCCTCATGCTCATCCCATGCTCCATCTTTACTCAGCTTGACTTGAACAGCTTGAATCTGATGAAATCTTGAGTCTTGAATCACGTACACACACCAACCTTGAGTCTTGAGTCACGCACAAACACAGAACGCAGCGCAGCTCCAACACCTTCAAAGCTACTCGCGTGTAGCTTCAAAGCCTTGTAACTCTCTAAAGATCAAACCCCAGATTCTAATGAACCTGGCTCTGATACCATATGAGATTAAGAGATCTTTAGAGTAACTAGAATGTAAGTGAGAGTTTTAGGTGAAGTTTAGAAGAGATTATGAAAGACTAAGTAACTTGAGAATCGTTTAGAGTCTAAGAGAGAACCATAGTGTCTAAGAGATTAGAGAGACTCAAACTGCATAATCTTTATTAGTGTTGATGAGTTACAATATATAGTGTGAGCATACAAGGGTTTTCGAAATCAAGGAGAGGACTAAAGCATGTGAGGTCAATAAGGAGAGGATAAGCTCGTTTGGACTAGCCAATTAGCTTCTCCACATGCGCGGAGTATCTAGCATCTTGGACCGAGATGCTCTTGCCTTTCCAGCTGTTCCAGCCTGTCAAGGCGCGCTCTACCTTATCCCTAAACGGTCTGATCCTTCTCCACTTGAGTAACTCTTCCATAGTTACCGTTTCACTTGTGCAAGGTAACTTTGGTTGAGGCTTGGATGGTACGGACTGTACGGCTTGTACGGCCTTGTACGGACGTCCGTACCATGTTCTCCCTAAACTCCCTTAAGCTTCCTCATCTCCTTTCCTCTTCAACTCCTTAGCTCTTCATACATATACTCAGCTCAACTCAACAAGAATCACCAGGAAGTTGAATTAATCTCATAGGAGTTGGGATGAAGAAGTTATCCCACTTTCTAAACAGGTGATTCCAGTTTCCCAGTTTGGGAATAGGACAGCTTCTTCGTCGTTCCAATCAAACCAGGATGAATCACTCTGTAAGAAGATTGATTTAAATACATAAGGTGTTGGAGAATCACCAGGAAGTTGAATAAATCTCATAGGAGTTGGGATGAAGAAGTTATCCCACTTTCTAATCAGGTGATTCCAGTTTCCCAGTTTGGGAATATGACAGCTTCTTCGGCGTTCCAATCAAACCAGGATGAATCACTTTGTAAGAAGCTTGACTTGGATAGATAAAGTGTTGGAGAATCACCAGGAAGTTGACTTAATATCATAGGAGTTGGGATGAATGAGTTATCCCACTTTCAAATCAGGTGATTCCAGTTTCCCAGTTTGGGAATAGGACAGCTTCTTCGTCGTTCCAATCAAACCAGGATGAATCACTTTGTAAGAAGCTTGATTTGGATACATAAAATGGTGGCGAAACACCAGGAAGTTGAATAAATCTCATAGGAGTTGGGATGAAGAAGTTATCCCACTTTCTAATCAGGTGATTCCAGTTTCCCAGTTTGGGAATAGGACAGCTTCTTGGTCGTTCCAATAACACCAGGATGAATCACTTTGTAAGAAGCTTGATTTGGATACATAAAATGGTGGAGAAACACCAGGAAGTTGAATAAATCTCATAGGAGTTAGGATGAAGAAGTTATCCCACTTTCTAATCAGGTGATTCCAGTTTCCCAGTTTGTGTGATTTTTAAAGAGATCTCTACTCTGGTAGTATGTGTGTGTGTATAAGCTTCAATGAAGAATGATTAGAGCTTGTTCTAAGTGATATAGAGAAAAGGATTAGTGAGAGTGTTTATGAGTATGTGAGAGACTTAAGAACAGAGATTAAGAGACTTAAGAGACTAGAGAGAGACTGAGAGAATAAGAGACTGAAGATTAGAGAAGGAGAAGGGAAACCCCCTTACTCACTTGAGTGTTTACAAAATCGCATATACAAGGCTTTTATATGCCTTTACATTTCACTCATAAACCCTACATCCTAAGGCTGTAAATAAATGATAGAATGGATGGTAAGGATGAGAGAAGACTGGTCTTGATGTTGCTGGAGCTAGCTGGCGAATTGATTCAAATAGAAGGCTCAGATTGCTTCTTTTGAATGAATGGATAGGATGAGTCAAGGCTGTAAAGGTAAAGCACCTTTACCTTTCCAGCTCATACCAACAGCTCACCTTATCCATTTGAATCTTTCTTTACCTCCAAGGCACTTCAACGGACACTTAAGGAAGCTTATCCCGCGCCCACACATTGCACAACTTGACTTGATGCCGAACTGGATAAATGAATGAGGCTTGGGTGTTGTACGGTCTCTTGTACGGCTTGTACCATCCGTACACTCGCCCTAATTATGCACAACACTTCCCCTCCTCTTTAGTTGATCCATTCCTCTTCTTGATTCGCTCATGGCCTTATCATTCTCCCAAGCTTTGCACTTCATGCCATCTTCTCTCTAACTCCTTCACCTCTTCACATGATCAGTCTAAGTCTTTCCTAGACTTAACTTCACAAGATAACTACTTCAGGACACTTCTGAAGCTTGATTGAACTCTTCTGGACATCTTCTAGAGCTTGCCCTATTATTGTACAAGCTCTATCTTCTCTTCAGTTCAACACTCCCCCTCAAGCTTGACTTTAGGAGATCCTAAGCCAAGCTTGGAACTCTGAAGAGTCTCCCTCATTAAAAACCTTACAAGGAAAACCCATTGGGACAAAACCTTGCAAGGGAAAAAGAGTAGAGCTCTCCAAAGCCTAGGGATTGGCCAGTGAGCTCTTGTGCCTTAGAACCAGTGTGGTTGGACACAAGAAGCTCTGGATCACGGCCTAATAGGTGCAGCAACTCAACACAGCTTTGCGCACACTTCACACTTCAGCTTCACCTCTTTATGGAACCGGTTTGAAGTCTCCCCCTCTCAACTGACTTCACAGCCATCTTAGAGAAGCTAGGACACGACCAGATCATCTTCAAAACACCAGTGAGGCTGATCAACACTTCACACACGGCTTGCCCTCTTCATAGAACTGGTTTGGATCTCCTCCTCTCAACAGACTTCTCAGCCATCTTAGAGAAGCTAGAAACTGACCAGGAACATCTTTAGTGAGGCTCAAGCAATGGTACCTGATACATTATCCCAAAGGTGCATCAGTACTTATCAAGACAAGAAAATGAATATCCTGCATCACATTTGATGCACACAATCTCACAATTCAATCATAATCGTCTTAAGTATCTTTTCAAGCACAAGCAATGAATAAGATGAATGAAAAAGATTGAAAGGAGTTTTAAAAGTCTAAGGGAACTTCCCTTGTGTTTTTGTGAGTTTCCAAACTCGCCCAATGCACCATCTTCATGGCATCATCAACTTCTTGGAAAGGCAGAATGGATTCATCAGCTTCTCCTCAATCACCTCTCATTGAAGCCGCATGGAGAGCCTTCCTCCTCACTTGCCAAGGCTGCTCTGAACAGCCTCTTGCCTAGACACGCCACTGACTTGGTCCGGTTGATGATCCTTGTAGAAGCTTTTGCAAAAGACTTGTTACTGACCATGGATCATATGCATTAAGACTCCCCCTCAAGCTTAGAACCGAGACTAGAAGGAGCTAAGCTTGTGATGATCCTATGCATCCCCATGGTCTAATAACTATCATCTTTTATGATAGCTTTATTCTTGTGAGTTTTCTCTCTTCCTTAACCAGGAATTAGGGTGTTTGAATCACCATAGAGAGTCTCACAAGACACATTTCTCATTGCATAATGACCCATGCTACACTTCCTGTAGACTAAGGACTAGATATGTCCAATGGTATTATGCAATGGCCCAAGACCTTTGTCTCTACATTCTTGGTTGATGGCGAGTTACATGTATCACTTCCCTTGTGTACCTAACACCACCACAACTCAATGCAAGATCAGATCATCCCATTGGGATCAAACCAAGATCATCCATCCTGTTTGATCACCAATGCCACAATAATATATGATACTTGAAACAAGCTAGACAATCAAAACAAGAATATGCAAAGACAATGTATGCTTTCAACAATCTACTGATCCCTTTTTTTTTTTTTAAATGCAGCAATAGATGAATGCATTAGGTTACACACTAACTATATGAATGAAAAAGACTCAATCCAAATGAACACAAGACTAGATGATTCTTTTTGCAATCAAGGCAACAAGCGTGACTCAATTCATGCTTATGCTTACTAGATTGATTAAGGCCAATGATTCAAGTAGCTTAGACATACTTCTAAATCCTACAAGACATTAGAGGCTAACAAGCAGATTTTAATTTCTCTAAATGCAATGCAAGCTTACATCAGTACATTTGCAATTTAGGCTCATTTTTAAATGCATTACTACATGAATGCACAATCGTAAAGCATTAGCTATATGAATGCAACAGGTTCAATCCATGAGGAATATTTAAAGCTCTGCACAACAGTTTCAATCAGAACCAATGATGCAAGCAACTTAGACAATTTCTAATTGATGCAAGACTTTCATTGATGGATTAGACAAAGGCAATAGCATCAGATAACACTAGGATTGAACTTAGACAGTATGAGATATGCTTATGTATGCAAAAGAACTTATCAATCATGATGCAAGCAGCAGAGACATTCTACTCAATTCTACAACACATTCATGATGATTCAAGCTATGACAACACTCAAGACAATGCAATAAACAGAACATGAGATTCTGGGACTCTAGACATTACTTACTATCAATATGACAATGCAACAGCAAAACAATTTCAGTGTAATTAGCCTAGACATTCTACTAGAAGCTATAAACTCTTAATGGAATTAGGGAAAGCACATAGTATGATCAGGAGATAAACCTATCAAGACATATTAAGATAGATGAGATTAGGTTTACTCCCTTGGTTAAGATGATGAGGAGTGGTTCTCAAAGATACCACTTGAATCCTTACTTCTTCTTCTTCTCTTATTGCAATCACCCTTCTGAATTCACCACCATGATGGAATGCTTGTGGATGCTTCAGCTACTTCTTCAATCACCTCACAATAGAAGCTGCCTTGGTAGAGTAGCCTTCTTCTTCACACAGCCAAGAGTGCTCTGTCTTAGTTTGAGCACCCTCTTGAATAGGCACGCCACTGCCTAGACCCGGTTGGCTTCTTCTTCAGTTACTTGCAATGGTAAGAGGAAGACCAGTGAGCTTCAAGTGAGTTTTACAACCATCTGCGCTTCACCCTTCTTGTAGTAACTCTCCATTGCACACACAATGGACACCATTCTTTCTCTTTAAACACAGATTTGATGATGAACTAGGAACACCTTTTGTGAACCTGAAACATCACTCAAACTCTAGCCAAGATAAGACACAATTGCATTGGGATCAATTCTTGACTTCATCAAGTTTGATCACCAATGTCTCAAGCTTTATAACATTAGAAAGAATCAAGACAATGTCAAGTTCTTATCTATGCAAGCAACCATTCTCTAAATACTAAGCAAGACCTTATCAGATTCAAGTCAAAGTATTTAGGCAATTTTAATCACTCCTTAATATGCAACTTAGACTTTAATCTAAATGCAACAATCCAAGGTAGCAACAAGGCAGTATGCATTAATCTTAACAGTTTCTAACTCATGAAAGAAAGTATGATTAGATAATATAATCTATCATCTTAACAAGACAAGTTAATTTAGAGCTGACATTAAGCATTTACCATTTTCAATAGTATTGATGTCAAAACTTGATTAATAAATCATCAAGTTTGATTCCCAATATCACAAGCAATGCAACAGATAGACACAAGGCATTATCAAGTTCTATTCTTTGCAAGCTAGCTCTCTAAGTACAAGCAAGATCCTAACAGATTCAAGACAAGTTACTTAGGCACTTTAAAAGCTTCTTTACTCAGCACTTTAGACATGAATCTAATGCTTCAATGTAAGACAGCCACAAGACTATATGCAACAGCTTTAAATTCAGTTTCAATCCATGTATGCAAGCAGATTCAGTTAATCACACTAAGCATCACTATGAAACGAAGCTAAGCATATTAATCACATTCAGTCACCCAACAATGCTCTTAAAGTATCCTGGGACAGATTCTAAACATTTTAATTTATCAATCTTTAACAATCCTCAGGTTTTCAATCACATCACACATTCTAACCAGTCAACAACACAAGCTCATTATCAAGATGGTTTATAGAATCGCTTACAGCAAGGAACCAGGTTGATTCCTTTTGCATTTTCTGAACCCAGCCATGAATTTTGTTGAATCTAAGAGCCTGGTTTGACCCCCATCTCTTTCTCCTTCAGTTCATGGCCACCATCTTGTATTCCCCACCCAAATAACCCCTCCTCTCTTCAGGTCTTCACCACGCCAACTTCTAGATGGCTTTCTCTTGGAAACCAGATGAGAAACAGCTCTTGAAGCAAGGCGCCCTAGAGGTAGGATAACTCAACCTCTCCATACACCTTTGCTTCCCGTGAGAATCTTCATTAGGACAGGTAGGGACGGCTGAGAGACAAGGAGTACACGCCATGGCTTCAGTCTTCTTCTTCCTCTTGAAGAAACAAGATCCGGATGAACATGTCTTTAAGGTTTGGCTTTGGCTTTGAGCTGAGGGTAGAGCTGGTGTTGTGTGGAAGCTACAGCTCAGGTTCTGATGAACCTGGCTCTGACACCATGTGATTTTTAAAGAGATCTCTACTCTGGTAGTATGTGTGTGTGTATAAGCTTCAATGAAGAATGATTAGAGCTTGTTCTAAGTGATATAGAGAAAAGGATTAGTGAGAGTGTTTATGAGTATGTGAGAGACTTAAGAACAGAGATTAAGAGACTTAAGAGACTAGAGAGAGACTGAGAGAATAAGAGACTGAAGATTAGAGAAGGAGAAGGGAAACCCCCTTACTCACTTGAGTGTTTACAAAATCGCATATACAAGGCTTTTATATGCCTTTACATTTCACTCATAAACCCTACATCCTAAGGCTGTAAATAAATGATAGAATGGATGGTAAGGATGAGAGAAGACTGGTCTTGATGTTGCTGGAGCTAGCTGGCGAATTGATTCAAATAGAAGGCTCAGATTGCTTCTTTTGAATGAATGGATAGGATGAGTCAAGGCTGTAAAGGTAAAGCACCTTTACCTTTCCAGCTCATACCAACAGCTCACCTTATCCATTTGAATCTTCCTTTACCTCCAAGGCACTTCAACGGACACTTAAGGAAGCTTATCCCGTGCCCACACATTGCACAACTTGACTTGATGCCGAACTGGATAAATGAATGAGGCTTGGGTGTTGTACGGTCTCTTGTACGGCTTGTACCATCCGTACACTCGCCCTAATTATGCACAACACTTCCCCTCCTCTTTAGTTGATCCATTCCTCTTCTTGATTCGCTCATGGCCTTATCATTCTCCCAAGCTTTGCACTTCATGCCATCTTCCCTCTAACTCCTTCACCTCTTCACATGATCAGTCTAAGTCTTTCCTAGACTTAACTTCACAAGATAACTACTTCAGGACACTTCTGAAGCTTGATTGAACTCTTCTGGACATCTTCTAGAGCTTGCCCTATTATTGTACAAGCTCTATCTTCTCTTCAGTTCAACAGTTTGGGAATAGGACAGCTTCTTCGTCGTTTCAATAACACCAGGATGAATCACTTTGTAAGAAGCTTGATTTGGATACATAAAGTGGTGGAGAATCACCAGGAAGTTGAATTAATCTCATAGGAGTTGGGATGAAGAAGTTATCCCACTTTCTAAACAGGTGATTCCAGTTTCCCAGTTTGGGAATAGGACAGCTTCTTCGTCGTTCTAATCAAACCAGGATGAATCACTTTGTAAGAAGCTTGATTTGGATACATAAAATGGTGGAGAAACACCAGGAAGTTGAATAAATCTCATAGGAGTTGGGATGAAGAAGTTATCCCACTTTCTAATCAGGTGATTCCAGTTTCCCAGTTTGGGAATAGGACAGCTTCTTCGTCGTTCCAATAACACCAGGATGAATCACTTTGTAAGAAGCTTGATTTGGATACATAAAGTGGTGGAGAATCACCAGGAAGTTTAATTAATCTCATAGGAGTTAAGATGAAGAAGTTATCCCACTTTCTAATCAGGTGATTCCAGTTTCCCAGTTTGGGAATAGGACAACTTCTTCGTCGTTCCAATAACACCAGGATGAATCACTTTGTAAGAAGCTTGATTTGGATACATAAAGTGGTGTAGAATCACCAGGAAGTTGAATAAATCTCATAGGAGTTGGGATGAAGAAGTTATCCCCCTTTCAAATCAGGTGATTCCAGTTTCCGAGTTTGGGAATAGGACAGCTTCTTCGTCGTTCCAATAAAACCAGGATGAATCACTCTGTAAGAAGCTTGATTTGGATACATAAAGTGTTGGAGAATCACCAGGAAGTTGAATAAATCTCATAGGAGTTGGGATGAAAAAGTTATCCCACTTTCTAATCAGGTGATTCCAGTTTCCCAGTTTGGGAATAGGACAGCTTCTTCGTCGTTCCAATAACACCAGGATGAATCACTATGTAAGAAGCTTGATTTGGATACATAAAATGGTGGAGAAACACCAGGAAGTTGAATAAATATCATAGGAGTTTGTTGAGTTGAGCTGAGTATATGTATGAAGAGCTAAGGAGTTGAAGAGGAAAGGAGATGAGGAAGCTTAAGGGAGTTTAGGGAGAGCATGGTACGGACGTCCGTACAAGGCCGTACAAGCCGTACAGTCTGTACCATCCAAGCCTCAACCAAAGTTACCTTGCACAAGTGAAACGGTAACTAGGGAAGAGTTACTCAAGTGGAGAAGGATCAGACCGTTTAGGGATAAGGTAGAGCGCGCCTTGACAGGCTGGAACAGCTGGAAAGGCAAGAGCATCTCGGTCCAAGATGCTAGATACTCCGCGCATGTGGAGAAGCTAATTGGCTAGTCCAAACGAGCTTATCCTCTCCTGATTGACCTCACATGCTTTAGTCCTCTCCTTGATTTCGAAAACCCTTGTATGCTCACACTATATATTGTAACTCATCAACACTAATAAAGATTATGCAGTTTGAGTCTCTCTAATCTCTTAGACACTATGGTTCTCTCTTAGACTCTAAACGATTCTTAAGTTACTTAGTCTTTCATAATCTCTTCTAAACTTCACCTAAAACTCTCACTTACATTCTAGTTACTCTAAAGATCTCTTAATCTCATATGGTATCAGAGCCAGGTTCATTTGAATCTGGGGTTTGATCTTTAGAGAGTTACAAGGCTTTGAAGCTACACGCGAGTAGCTTTGAAGGTATTGGAGCTGCGCTACGTTCTGTGTTTGTGCGTGACTCAAGACTCAAGGTTGGTGTGTGTACGTGATTCAAGACTCAAGATTTCATCAGATTCAAGCTGTTCAAGTCAAGCTGAGTAAAGATGGAGCATGGGTTGAGCATGAGGATGAAGGTGGCGGTTACTTTCAAGGGTAGCAACTACCTTGTGTGGTCTCGGATGGTGAAGACTGCGGTGGGAAGTAAGGGTTTGTGGGGGCACATCACAACAGGGGAGGCTCCGAAACTCATTACTCAGGGAGGAGATCAAGAAGAGGTCTCCAATGAAGCGGCTGTGGAGAAATGGCAACAAGAAGACATGCTGGTGATGACGGTTCTACACGCATCCTTGGACCCAGCTATCTTGGATGCTTACAGCTACTGTGAATCAGCCAAAGAGCTGTGGGACACGCTGAAGAAGGTGTATGGGAACACTTCCAACCTCAGCCGTGTGTTTGAAGTGAAGCTAGCGATCAACCGTCTTGCACAAGAGGACATGGAGTTCACTAAGCACTTGGGGAGGTTCAGGTCCTTATGGTCAGAGCTGGAGATGCTGAGGCCGAGCACAACTGATCCAGATCAGCTGAATGAGAGGCGCGAACAAGACAAGGTCTTTGGGTTGCTTCTCACACTGAACCCGGCCTACACTCAACTCATTCAGCACATGTTGAGGTCAGACAAGCTTCCGGACCTTGAGGAGGTGTGTGCGCAAATCCAAAGGGAGCAGGGATCTATGGGGTTGTTTGGAGGAAAGGGGGAGCTCTCTCTTGCCAATCAAGCAGCTCATGAGGACTCAACCGAGGCTCCACAAGCAAACAAGGCATCTCACGGGAAGTATGAGGACAGGAAGTTCAATGGCAACTGTGATCATTGCAAGAAGCATGGTCATAAGAAGAGCCAATGCTGGATACTTCACCCACACCTCAAGCCGGCCAAGTTCATGAAGGAGCGTGAGGGAAGGGCAAATGTGACTGAAGGTTCAAGTGGAGCTGGCACCAGCAAGATGAGTGAAGTGGATGGGCTTGGAGGCAATGATGGGAATGGGAAGTCTCTTGTAGCTTACACTGGCGCCTCAAGCTCACGCAGCAATGATGACTACATCAAGAAATCAGACCTTGATGCACTCTTCAAAATGCTAAAGGAAAACGGTAACACTTATGGTTATTCCTTTGGAGCTTCTATGATTGCATATAAGGATGATCACTTGATTAGAGAACTAGTAGAACGGTTAGAAACTAGGAATGAGTATAGAAATGCCCACATTGCTAGAACTGATAGGATGCATCCATTACTTAGTAATCTATGTCATAATGCTAAACGAGTAGGTAAACCATTGATTGTTGATTCTGGTGCATCACATCATATGATAAGTGATGAGAACTTGATTAAGGATATAGAACCTACACATGGGCATGTGATGATAGCAAATGGGGATAAGATACCTATTAGAGGAATAGGAAAGCTTAAGTTGTTTAACAAAGAATCTAGAGCTTTTTACATGCCTGAATTCACATCAAACCTATTATCTGTGAAGAAATGTACTAATGATTTACAATGCAATGTTATCTTTAGTCCTAATGATGTGAAGTTTCAGGATATTGAGAGCAGCAGATTGATTGGGAAAGGGGTGACTAAGGGAGATCTCTATATGCTTGAAGAACTCACTTCTGTTCCTGATTATAGTTGCTCATTTACTTCTGCTTCTTTGTTGAATAAAAATGCATTGTGGCATGCTAGAGTAGGACACCCTCATGTTAAAGCTTTGAACTTAATGGTACCAGGTGTTGTGTTTGAGAACAAAGATTGTGAAGCTTGTATTTTAGGCAAGCATTGTAGAACTGTGTTTCAAAAGTCTACTACTATCTATGATAACTGCTTTGATTTAATTCATTCTGATGTGTGGACTGCCCCTTGCTTATCTAGAGATAGTTATAAGTACTTTGTCACATTCATTGATGAAAAATCCAAATACACCTGGTTAACCTTAATTCAGACCAAAGATAGGGTACTTGATGCATTTAGGAACTTTCAAACTTATGTAACTAACCATTATCATGCTAAGATTAAAATTTTGAGATCAGATAATGGAGGAGAGTACACAAGTCATGCATTCAAGGAACACTTATCACAACATGGGATCCTACATCAAACAAGCTGTCCGTATACTCCACAGCAAAATGGAGTGGCTGAGAGGAAGAATAGGCACCTCATGGAAGTGGCAAGGTCTCTGATGTTTCAGAGTAATGTTCCAAAGAGATTCTGGAGTGATGCGGTTGCCACTGCTTGTTACTTGATCAACAGAACTCCAACCAAGGTTCTGAATGAGAAGGCTCCATTTGAAGTTCTGAACAGGTACAAACCAGTGCTTGATTACTTGCGAGTCTTTGGATGTCTATGCTTTGTGCTCAAACCAGGAGAGATGATCAACAAGCTAGAAGCAAGAAGTACTAAGGCTGTGTTCATAGGATACTCAACTACACAGAAAGGATACAAATGCTATGACCCTATAGCAAGGAGAGTTCTTGTATCTAGAGATGTGAAGTTCTTGGAAGATAGAGGATACTATGAAGAAAAGAACCAAGAAGACTTGAAGGACTTAACATCAGACAAGGCCACCACCTTGCGGATCATCCTTGAAGGTCTTGGAATCAGTACATCCCAGGATCCAAGAGATCACGCAACAACACCTCCTGAAGTGGGTTCACCATCCCACCTTGATCATGAGGGAGGAGAGACACATGAGGAGGAGCCTACGCAAGAGACTAACCAAGATGAAGGAGAAGAGAGCATAGGCTCTGATGGTCATGGGCATGATCATGGTGTGATACAAACACCTTCTCAAGATGAAGTGGTAGAAGAACAACAGGAAGAAGAACCGGTTGTGCAGCCACTAAGAAGGAGTACAAGGATAAGGAAGGATCCTTCCAGTTGGGTAAACACGAGAGTGTACTACAATGCCCAAGCTGTGGAGCATCCTTCTCAAGCCGTGTGCTCCTTTGCTCAATATCCAGAAGCACATTGCGCTTTCATGGTAAACTTGGATGAGAATCACATCCCAAGAAGCTATGAAGAGGCAATGAAGGATAAAGAATGGAAAGAGTCAGTAGGAGATGAAGCAGGAGCTATGATCAAGAATGATACATGGTATGAAAGTGAGTTACCAAAAGGGAAGAAGGCTGTGACTAGTAGATGGATCTTCACAATCAAGTACAAAGCGGATGGAAAGATTGAGAGGAAGAAGTCAAGACTGGTTGCAAGAGGCTTTACTCAAACCTATGGAGAGGATTATGTTGAGACATTTGCACCAGTAGCTAAGTTGCATACAATCCGAATTGTATTAAGCTTGGCTGTGAACCTTGGATGGGGCTTATGGCAAATGGATGTGAAGAATGCATTCCTACAAGGGGAACTTGAGGATGAAGTATATATGTGATGTGAGCTTGACTGAACCAGTAGCTGATCTTGCGCATGAAGAGCTGGAAGAGAGTGACAGTGAAGAGGAGCTGGATGAGACAAACACTACAATTGGATACAAGGAGCTGGATGGGAGTTCAATTGGATTTAACTCAGCACGAGACCCATTCTCTTTCTCCAATGGGCCAATAACCAGATCAAAGACAAGACAATTAAAGGAGGCAATTCTCAGATTGGTTTACACTAAACCAATCTCGACATCTGAAGAAAACCAAGTCAAAGAAGCCTTGAAGATATTCAATTGTTCAATCTTCAACACTACCTAGTTTTACTTAAGATATTTTCGAAAACTACAAGTCCTTGGTGACTCTTTGCTTTCCTTTCTTTCTACTTAAACTCTCTGCAAGATCTGATTAAAATCAATCACTTTTGTTATCAAAAAATCCTCTCTAAACTTGTGATTCCTTTGTTCAGTTTTTGGACATCGAATTTGGCTAGAAGAGTGATCTTCCTTAAGCCTTGATCTTGTTCACTAGTGGGGCTGCCTCTCACGGACTAAGATCATCCCAATCAGTGCCTGATCATTCCGCAGATCATCACTGAAACCATCTCTACCATCGATCACCAATCCCCTTTCTATCAACTCATCAATCGATCATCTTTCCATCAGTGTTAGTAACCTGATCCATCACCACCAAATCATTACCAGATCGACCCTCAAGAGCATCCTAGGGTTCTTCCTTGACCAGGAAGCTATTAAGTGGTATCAGAGCAGCTTGAGGGCTTCTAATCAAAGGGGTTTGTCGATTCAATTCTTCTCTCTCTGTTTTGGGAACCTAATTTCCTTTTCTGATTCTCTGCAACTCTCTGCAGTTTTCTTTTTCTCTTTACTTTCTATCTGTTGTATCTGCAAGGGGGCCAACCAGTATAAAAAAAAAAAAAAAAAAGAGATCTAAGTATCTAAGAAAGTCGAGGAGAAATCCGACTAGGGCTGAGGAGAAATCCAGCCAGACTGAAGAGAAATCCAGTCTCTGGTGGTAAAGCTCCTTGCAAACCAAAATTTCTTAAATCTGTCTATCTATTTCTTTGGGGTTTTGGGATTTTTACTTCTCTGGCTTTGAGTTTGTTTGTCTGATCATTGAACTCTTGGAATCACTGAGAAAATCACTTGAGAAATCATTGAGAGAAACACTTGAGAGAAACACTAAGTGAGGCTTCGGCTATATCTATTGTGTACTTACTTTTCTTGTTGAAGTCTTAACAGGAAACCATGTCTGAAAGTGATAAAGAAAGGCCCGTGGCTAGACTGGATAAAGCACAACTAGATGCTATCATGGCTACTCTCATGAAAGAGATGGATAAAAAACTTGAATTTGTTGGAGCTACTCGTTCTACTAACCCTGTCTTTGGCACAACTTCACAGGTTAGGAGAGCCGCTAGGGAAAAGAGGAGAGGCAAGCGACCTGCAGTAGGAGACGAATCTGAGGATGAAGATACTTCTTCTGGCCGTAGTACTGATGGAGAACGGTCCGTGGGATCAGCAAGATCAGTGAGAACAGGACGTGCAGCCTCCCAAGCAAGATCCCCTACACGCCATGCAGCAAGGAACAGACCAGATGATAACCTTGGGAGTCTCAAACTTCGAATACCAGTCTTCAGTGGAACCAGCAATCCAGATGCTTATCTTGAATGGGAAACGAAGATTGAGCGAGTGTTTGATTGCCAGCACTACTCAGAAACAAAGAAGGTGAAGCTTGCTGTGACAGAATTCAGTGGGTATGCTTTGCATTGGTGGGATCAGATTGTTACTACTAGGAGAAGGACTGGAGAGCCGCCAGTTGCTTCATGGTTTGAGCTCAAGACACTCATGAAGAAGCGGTTTGTCCCAAACCACTATGGTAGAGAGATTCATCAAAAGCTGAGGAGACTTACCCAAGGAACCAAAGGCGTGGAGGATTACTATCAAGAGATGGAAATACTCATGATCAAAGCGGCTGTTGAAGAAGCTTCTGAAGCTACTATGGCTCGATTTCAGGCTGGGCTTAACAGAGACATCCAGGACCGCTTGGAGATGCAGGAGTATGAGGACATCTATGAATTGCTTCACAAAGCAATCCTCATTGAGCAGCAACTGAAGAGAAAGTCCTCAACCAAAGGATCCTATGGCAACAACTTCAAAGCGCCTACTACCAAAGATGACAAGTCTTTTGTGAAACCCAAGGAAGAGCATGAGGACAAGGGAAAGGCACCAGCTGCTAGATCCAGGGATGTGAAGTGCTTCAAATGTCATGGTTTTGGGCACTATGCCAATGAGTGCACCAACAAGAAAGCAATGATCCTCTTGGACAGTGGTGAGGTGATATCCGAAGAAGAAGAGGAAGCCATAGACTATCCAGTTCGTGGAGAACTACTTGTCACAAGGAGATCATTGGCAGTACAATCCAAGCTAGATGTAGATAATCAAAGGGAGAATCTGTTTCATACTCGTTGCATAGTTTATGAAAAAGTATGCAGTTTGATTATAGATGGAGGAAGCTGTACTAATGTTGCTAGTGAAGCTCTTGTAGAAAAGCTTGGATTGAAAACAGGGAAGCATCCTAGGCCATACCTTCTACAATGGTTGAATGAGGAGGGCGAGCTGAAGGTCACTGATCAAGTAATGGTTCCTATAACCATTGGAAGATACCAAGATGAGATCGTGTGTGATGTTCTGCCCATGGACTCTAGCCATATCTTGTTGGGAAGGCCTTGGCAGTATGATAGAAGAGTCATTCACGATGGGTTCACTAACCGGCATTCCTTCACCCACAGAGACAAGAAGATTGTACTGGCACCTTTGTCTCCACAAGAGGTACATGAGGATCAACTTCAACTAAAACTTAGGCGACAAGAAGCTAAAGAGAAACCAGCTGACAAGCAAAAGAAGGAGACTAATCTCTTAGCCAAGAGTAGTGAGATCAAGAAAGCTTTGTGTCTTCAACAATCTATGCTTTTATTTGTTTTTAAAGGTGCCCTAATGTCTTCTTCTGACCCTGCACCGGTTCTACCGAGTGAACTTGAGTTTCTTTTGCAGGACTATGGTGATGTCTTTCCAGACGAGAGCCCAAAAGGACTTCCTCCCATGCGTGGGATTGAACACCAAATAGACTTGGTCCCTGGAGCTTCTCTCCCAAACCGCCCTGCCTATAGAACCAACCCTGAAGAAACAAAAGAGCTACAGAAGCAAGTAGATGAGCTCATTGAGAAAGGACATATCCGAGAGAGCATGAGCCCTTGTGCAGTACCAGTGCTCCTTGTGCCTAAGAAGGATGGAAGCTGGCGCATGTGTGTAGATTGCAGAGCCATCAACAATATCACTGTAAAGTACAGACATCCTATTCCTAGACTTGATGATATGTTGGATGAGCTACATGGTTCTTGTGTGTTCTCTAAGGTAGATTTAAAAAGTGGATATCATCAGATTAGGATGAAAGAAGGGGATGAATGGAAAACAGCCTTTAAAACTAAACATGGTCTGTATGAGTGGCTTGTTATGCCATTTGGTCTTACCAATGCCCCTAGCACTTTCATGAGGTTGATGAACCATGTCTTGAGGTCTTTTATAGGACACTTTGTTGTAGTTTATTTTGATGATATTTTGATCTACAGCAAGAGTATGGCTGAGCATGTGCATCACTTGAAATCTGTGTTAGAAGTGCTTAGGAAAGAATCCTTGTTTGCTAACTTTAAGAAATGCACTTTTGGGACAGATCACCTTGTTTTTCTAGGATTTGTTGTAACAGCACAGGGAATCAGAGTGGATGAGGAAAAGGTTAGAGCTATCCGAGACTGGCCTAGTCCTAAGAGTGTGAGCGAGGTGAGAAGTTTCCATGGTCTTGCCGGCTTTTATAGAAGATTTGTGAAGGATTTTAGCACCATAGCTGCACCACTCACTGAAGTCATCAAGAAGGATGTGGGTTTCAAGTGGGAGAAGGCGCAAGAGGAGGCTTTTCAAAACCTGAAAGGGAAGTTGACTAATGCTCCTTTGCTAGTTCTTCCAGATTTTACTAAGACCTTTGAAATTGAATGTGATGCTTCTGGTGTAGGTATTGGAGCTGTGCTGATGCAGGAGAAGAGACCCATAGCATATTTCAGTGAGAAACTAAGTGGAGCTGATGTGATCATGGAAAGCACCAAGGAATGGAATCATGAACCTGATCATGGAGAACTTGTAGCTGTGGAAGAACCTACACTTGAAGAATGTTTGAGCCGAAATAAAGCTTCTATCATCAGAGACAACTTGATCTACATTCAAGCTACTCTACACTCAAGCTGATCATCATCTAGGCAAGTAGCTTGTGTGTACTCTTTTTCCCTTGATTGGTTTTGTCCCACTGGGTTTTCCAATCAAGGTTTTTAATGAGGCCACAAGTTACTTCTCTTACCTCCTAGATGATTGATCTTGGTCTGTCCACATGAAGACCTTATGTTATATAATTTTATCTAAGTTTTTATGCTATGTTTTTATTTTCGAAAACTCTAGTCTTTGTTGTGTTTCCAAGGGAGCCTTGTCTTTATTTTCCTTGTATTTTCGAAACCTTGTGCATGTACAAGGCTTCTCCTTTATATTCTGGTCGTGGCCCTTGTATCAGCATCCATCTTTTTATCAAAAACCTTTGTTTTCTCTTTTCTTCTTGCTTGTCGAGTTGATTGAGTGTTGGTGTGTAATATCCAACTTCTGGTGTGTAATATCCAGAGACTAAGGGCTCTAGTTTGGTGTGTCATATCCAATCTATTGCCTAGGAGTATCAAGGAGCCTTTCCGCAGCCTCTTGTGTCACCATTCGATCCACATACCTTGAGAAACTTGAGTCTTTTGATTCGTTTCTGCAAGGATTATCCCATCTGTTCCAGAGCATCAGCCTAGGATCTCATCAAGTGGTATCAGAGCAACTCTGGAAGGGAAGTGTTCATCTTTCTCTATGATTTTCGATTTGTCTCTTCATATTCATGCTAGAAACTGATAGATCTGTGTTGTGGCTGTCGAAATTTGATAGATTAAGTTTATCTGATTTCGTTTGTGTGTTAAAAACTCTTCATATACCTTGCTGAGAAAGTTTTCTGATTTACTTGATCAATCTGTTTCTGTTTCTGAAATTTCGAATTTGTTTCTGTCTTGATCTACTCTGTTTTGATTAAACTTGATGTACTAGACTTGAAAGTGAACCTGAAATCAAAATCTCTCTGTTCTGTTTCGAAATCAATCTGATCTGTTAGGTTTGTGATTTATCAGTTCTGTTCAGATTAGTTTTGATCTGTTTTAAATCATTGGTTGAGTTTCTAATTTGTTCTGAGAATTGTCTAAGGTTTTAAGCTTCAGTTTGAATCTGTTTCTGGTTTTGCAAATTGATTTTTGTTTTCTCTGTAGAACTTGTTACTGCTGTGTGTTGTTTTCTGTCTCAGGTACAATGGCAGGAGATCAGAAAGGAAAATCACTAAGGAAGAAAGGCTGTTACTTAAATCTATGAATGCTCAAATGCAGCAGATGTTGGATACCAACATGGGTGAATTTCGAAAGGAGCTTAGACAAAAGTTTCTGCAGCAAACTGATGATCTTAGGCAGCAAAATAAAAACAGAATGGACAAACAAAAGCTTGAGCCTAGACCACCAGATTCTGTTCAAACAATCAAGCAAGCATAAGTGGTATAAGGAAGAGGAAGCAGGACGTGGCCAACAGTCTTACAAACAGCCAGCCCACACTTCGAGCAGACCACATCAAGCTTCTCGCACTCCTAAATCAAATATTCATTCTTCTTACAATCAAATTGTCACTAAGCCTCAACTTTATGTTTTTACAGGGGAAGGTGATTATTTAAAGTGGGAAAGAACAATGGAGAAGTGGCTTTGCTACAACAAAATCCTGAAGAGAGAAGCATTGGCTTATGTGATGTCTCAGCTCAAAGGAAACGTTTTTAAGTGGTTGTTGCAAGAAGAAGATGATCGCAGGTACTACAAGGAACCAGCTATCACCACTTGGGAAGATCTGAAGTTGCTACTAGGAAGAAGTATGCATCCAAAGGCCACACTTCTCTGAAATCTCCAAAGAAGAAAGTCATATCCGCAACAGACTTCAAAAGTGAAAAATCAGAAACCAAGATGGCTGATTATGAGAAAGAAATCAGCAGCCTTGTTAAAGAGATTCTTAAGACCAGCAAGCACTTAGACAAGCAGAAGAAGCTCCCAAAGAATCAAGAACCAGTTGCTACTGTCTCAGAACTCAATGATGCAGAACCAGACTCAGCTGCCCCAATTCAAGAAGCTCAAACCAAAACATCTATGGGAAAAGGAAAGTTTGAGAAAGAACAAGAGTTTTCTCTGTTCTTACCTCACTCTGAATCTAATTTTGATAATTCCTTTGATGAACTAACTTGTCTTGAACCGGTGCAACCGAGTAGAATTGTTTCAGTGTCACAGGTTGCAAAAGAAGACTCAGCAGAAAAAGAACCAGAGAGTACAACACAAGAAGAACAACAGAAAAACTTGCAGACAAAATCAGCTCATGAATCTTTGTCTTATGATCTGCAAGAGCACTGTAAGGAGTTTAATATGGTTGCTTCTGTGCCTAGAATGTTTGTTAAAGTGAGTACTGAAGACATAAAACGTTTTGGTCTTGATAAAGTAAAAGATTTTGTGTTTCAAAATCTGTTTTTGATAACATGTTTAAATCTTTTAAAGAAATTAAACCAGAAATCATCTTTGATCAAAAACGTTTTCAAAATCAAAATAATAACATTTCTGGTCATATTCTGAGTTTTGATCATTTTCTGAAACATGTCAAAAGTTTTGATCATTTTGAAAAGGTTTTAGAGCTTGAATTGAAACAATCTGATTTCTGTTTGAAACCTTGTGATTCATTTGCTAGAACTGAAGAAAGGAGTTTTGTTACGAACTTCCATGTGCATCAACTGATCCTTGATAATTCTTTTGTTTCTGCTTATGTATTGAATGAACCTAAGAAGTTGCAGGAACCGAAATTGCATCAATCTGATTTTAGATTTAAATTTGTGAAATCTGCAAAGTTCTCTGAGTTTGAGCTTGATAATGATTCTAAACATGTAGGTTGGTTCTTTGATGATATTCTAGTGTATAACACTTTCTTTGATAAACCTGCTGCACAATTGAAACTAGATATCACTGATTCTGAATGTGTGAACTTGAACCTTAATGATATCTGGGTCTGCAGTATTTTCTTTGATATGCATAATAGATGGAGGAATCATGCTGTTTTGTGCTTTGGAGACATTCTGGTCTACAACACTTTCTTTGACATGATAACACACTTGACTTGTCCAAAAAGAGCTGAGAAGTGTACAGGTAAAAAGAGGGGCTATACCGATGAGTCCTTGGCTAAGCTGGAGATGCAACAATCAAATCTTGGAAGCTGTCTAGCCGCCAACTTTGACATAGGAGCAGTCCGAGGATCATATCTCAGCAACCAGAAGGAATTAAGCAACAAACTCAACTGCAATGGAAACTACACTCATCAGGGTCTCACGTCGAACTGGAATCATGTCCAAAGCTTCTCAAATGAAAGAGTTATGGGTTCTACAAGACGGGTGATTCTGTGTTTGCTTTGTCTGAACTTTTCTGAGTGTAGAACATCTCAATCCTATCTATGGCGACCAGGTGAGCATGCTAAGGTAACTAATCATGTTTTCAAGAGTTCTTTTATTGATTACACAGATATGATGCACTTGTTTTTGCCAAAAGAGTCATGTGCAGAATATATGGAAGTTTTGAAGCATGCAAAGAGAAAGAACAAGCGTGAGGAAGACAAACGTTTCAAGCCGCCTGATCTAAGCCAGGAGAGACATCAGGACGTCACTTGCTTCATCCTCATCAAAGAAGCACCTCCAGATGCAACATACAAGCCAAAACCGAGAAAATATAACTTTGGGATAAGAATCTTACTCTATGATGATTTTGCTTGTGTTAACTTGTCTTGTTTCAAAGTATCAGGTTTAAGTAATGCCTCAGGAGTGCGGAAAGCCAAATGGATCAGTCCCTTCTACCTAATAGAACCAGTCAGCGACAATGCCTATCAAAGAGGCTTGCAAGGTAACACAGATTTGAGGACAAATCTTTTTGAAGTGGGAGGGGATGATGTGATCATGGAAAACACCAAGGACTGGAAGCATGAACCTGAACCTGAAGAGCTTGTAGCTGAGGATGCAACCTTGAATGAAGAACATTGGAAACAAGAAGAATACATTAGTCTGGCCGAAGCTTGATCATCAAGACACCTTAACCATCATTCAAGCTACTCCACCTTCAAGCTGATCATCATCTAGGCAAGTAGCTTGTGTGTGCTCTTTTCCTAACCTTTGGTTTTGTCCCACTGGGTTTTCCAAAGGAAGGTTTTTAACGAGGCCACAAGTCTACTTCTCCTATCTCCTAGATGATTGATCTTGGTCTGTCCACATGAAGACCTTATCTTATATTTTTAAGCTATGCTTTTATGTTATTTAGTTTTCGAAAACTCTAGTCTTTGTTGTGTTTCCAAGGGAGCCTTGTCTTTATTTTCCTTGTATTTTCGAGACCTTGTGCATGTACAAGGCTTCTCCTTTATATTCTGGTCGTGGCCCCTTGTAACAGCATCCATCTTTTTATTAAAAACCTTTGTTTTCTCCTTTCTTCTTGCTTGTCGAGTTGATTGAGTGTTGGTGTGTAATATCCAACTTCTGGTGTGTAATATCCAGAGACTAAGGGCTCTAGTTTGGTGTGTCATATCCAATCTATTGCCTAGGAGTATCAAGGAGCCTTTCCGCAGCCTCTTGTGTCACCATTCGATCCACATACCTTGAGAAACTTGAGTCTTTTGATTCGTTTCTGCAAGGATTATCCCATCTGTTCCAGAGCATCATCCTAGGATCTCATTAGCATTCCAACTCCTATGAGATTTATTCAACTTCCTGATGATTCTCCACCACTTTATTTATCCAAATCAAGCTTCTCACAAAGAGATTCATCCTGGTTTGATTGGAACGACGAAGAAGCTGTGCTATTCCCAAACTGGGAAACTGGAATCCCCTGATTTGAAAGTGGGATAACTTCTTCATCCCAACTCCTATGAGATTTATTCAACTTCCTGATGATTCTCCACCACTTTATGTATCCAAATCAAGCTTCTCACAAAGTGATTCATCCTGGTTTGATTGGAAGGACGAAGAAGCTGTGCTATTCCCAAACTGGGAAACTGGAATCACCTGATTTGAAAGTGGGATAACTTCTTCATCCCAACTCCTATGAGATTTATTCAACTTCCTGATGATTCTCCACCACTTTATGTATCCAAATCAAGCTTCTCACAAAGAGATTCATCCTGGTTTGATTGGAAGGACGAAGAAGCTGTGCTATTCCCAAACTGGGAAACTGGAATCACCTGATTTGAAAGTGGGATAACTTCTTCATCCCAACTCCTATGAGATTTATTCAACTTCCTGATGATTCTCCACCACTTTATGTATCCAAATCAAGCTTCTCACAAAGTGATTCATCCTGGTTTGATTGGAAGGACGAAGAAGCTGTGCTATTCCCAAACTGGGAAACTGGAATCACCTGATTTGAAAGTGGGATAACTTCTTCATCCCAACTCCTATGAGATTTATTCAACTTCCTGATGATTCTCCACCACTTTATGTATCCAAATCAAGCTTCTCACAAAGAGATTCATCCTGGTTTGATTGGAAGGACGAAGAAGCTGTGCTATTCCCAAACTGGGAAACTGGAATCACCTGATTTGAAAGTGGGATAACTTCTTCATCCCAACTCCTATGAGATTTATTCAACTTCCTGATGATTCTCCACCACTTTATGTATCCAAATCAAGCTTCTCACAAAGTGATTCATCCTGGTTTGATTGGAAGGACGAAGAAGCTGTGCTATTCCCAAACTGGGAAACTGGAATCACCTGATTTGAAAGTGGGATAACTTCTTCATCCCAACTCCTATGAGATTTATTCAACTTCCTGATGATTCTCCACCACTTTATGTATCCAAATCAAGCTTCTCACAAAGAGATTCATCCTGGTTTGATTGGAAGGACGAAGAAGCTGTGCTATTCCCAAACTGGGAAACTGGAATCACCTGATTTGAAAGTGGGATAACTTCTTCATCCCAACTCCTATGAGATTTATTCAACTTCCTGATGATTCTCCACCACTTTATGTATCCAAATCAAGCTTCTCACAAAGTGATTCATCCTGGTTTGATTGGAAGGACGAAGAAGCTGTGCTATTCCCAAACTGGGAAACTGGAATCACCTGATTTGAAAGTGGGATAACTTCTTCATCCCAACTCCTATGAGATTTATTCAACTTCCTGATGATTCTCCACCACTTTATGTATCCAAATCAAGCTTCTCACAAAGTGATTCATCCTGGTTTGATTGGAAGGACGAAGAAGCTGTGCTATTCCCAAACTGGGAAACTGGAATCACCTGATTTGAAAGTGGGATAACTTCTTCATCCCAACTCCTATGAGATTTATTCAACTTCCTGATGATTCTCCACCACTTTATGTATCCAAATCAAGCTTCTCACAAAGAGATTCATCCTGGTTTGATTGGAAGGACGAAGAAGCTGTGCTATTCCCAAACTGGGAAACTGGAATCACCTGATTTGAAAGTGGGATAACTTCTTCATCCCAACTCCTATGAGATTTATTCAACTTCCTGATGATTCTCCACCACTTTATGTATCCAAATCAAGCTTCTCACAAAGTGATTCATCCTGGTTTGATTGGAAGGACGAAGAAGCTGTGCTATTCCCAAACTGGGAAACTGGAATCACCTGATTTGAAAGTGGGATAACTTCTTCATCCCAACTCCTATGAGATTTATTCAACTTCCTGATGATTCTCCACCACTTTATGTATCCAAATCAAGCTTCTCACAAAGTGATTCATCCTGGTTTGATTGGAAGGACGAAGAAGCTGTGCTATTCCCAAACTGGGAAACTGGAATCACCTGATTTGAAAGTGGGATAACTTCTTCATCCCAACTCCTATGAGATTTATTCAACTTCCTGATGATTCTCCACCACTTTATGTATCCAAATCAAGCTTCTCACAAAGTGATTCATCCTGGTTTGATTGGAAGGACGAAGAAGCTGTGCTATTCCCAAACTGGGAAACTGGAATCACCTGATTTGAAAGTGGGATAACTTCTTCATCCCAACTCCTA
Organism: Brassica rapa; assembly: GCF_000309985.2. Classification (NCBI taxonomy): domain Eukaryota; kingdom Viridiplantae; phylum Streptophyta; class Magnoliopsida; order Brassicales; family Brassicaceae; genus Brassica; species Brassica rapa. Next base: position 50,111 of record NW_022610956.1, read on the forward strand.
TGAGATTTATTCAACTTCCTGATGATTCTCCACCACTTTATGTATCCAAATCAAGCTTCTCACAAAGTGATTCATCCTGGTTTGATTGGAAGGACGAAGAAGCTGTGCTATTCCCAAACTGGGAAACTGGAATCACCTGATTTGAAAGTGGGATAACTTCTTCATCCCAACTCCTATGAGATTTATTCAACTTCCTGATGATTCTCCACCACTTTATGTATCCAAATCAAGCTTCTCACAAAGTGATTCATCCTGGTTTGATTGGAAGGACGAAGAAGCTGTGCTATTCCCAAACTGGGAAACTGGAATCACCTGATTTGAAAGTGGGATAACTTCTTCATCCCAACTCCTATGAGATTTATTCAACTTCCTGATGATTCTCCACCACTTTATGTATCCAAATCAAGCTTCTCACAAAGTGATTCATCCTGGTTTGATTGGAAGGACGAAGAAGCTGTGCTATTCCCAAACTGGGAAACTGGAATCACCTGATTTGAAAGTGGGATAACTTCTTCATCCCAACTCCTATGAGATTTATTCAACTTCCTGATGATTCTCCACCACTTTATGTATCCAAATCAAGCTTCTCACAAAGTGATTCATCCTGGTTTGATTGGAAGGACGAAGAAGCTGTGCTATTCCCAAACTGGGAAACTGGAATCACCTGATTTGAAAGTGGGATAACTTCTTCATCCCAACTCCTATGAGATTTATTCAACTTCCTGATGATTCTCCACCACTTTATGTATCCAAATCAAGCTTCTCACAAAGTGATTCATCCTGGTTTGATTGGAAGGACGAAGAAGCTGTGCTATTCCCAAACTGGGAAACTGGAATCACCTGATTTGAAAGTGGGATAACTTCTTCATCCCAACTCCTATGAGATTTATTCAACTTCCTGATGATTCTCCACCACTTTATGTATCCAAATCAAGCTTCTCACAAAGAGATTCATCCTGGTTTGATTGGAAGGACGAAGAAGCTGTGCTATTCCCAAACTGGGAAACTGGAATCACCTGATTTGAAAGTGGGATAACTTCTTCATCCCAACTCCTATGAGATTTATTCAACTTCCTGATGATTCTCCACCACTTTATGTATCCAAATCAAGCTTCTCACAAAGTGATTCATCCTGGTTTGATTGGAAGGACGAAGAAGCTGTGCTATTCCCAAACTGGGAAACTGGAATCACCTGATTTGAAAGTGGGATAACTTCTTCATCCCAACTCCTATGAGATTTATTCAACTTCCTGATGATTCTCCACCACTTTATGTATCCAAATCAAGCTTCTCACAAAGTGATTCATCCTGGTTTGATTGGAAGGACGAAGAAGCTGTGCTATTCCCAAACTGGGAAACTGGAATCACCTGATTTGAAAGTGGGATAACTTCTTCATCCCAACTCCTATGAGATTTATTCAACTTCCTGATGATTCTCCACCACTTTATGTATCCAAATCAAGCTTCTCACAAAGTGATTCATCCTGGTTTGATTGGAAGGACGAAGAAGCTGTGCTATTCCCAAACTGGGAAACTGGAATCACCTGATTTGAAAGTGGGATAACTTCTTCATCCCAACTCCTATGAGATTTATTCAACTTCCTGATGATTCTCCACCACTTTATGTATCCAAATCAAGCTTCTCACAAAGAGATTCATCCTGGTTTGATTGGAAGGACGAAGAAGCTGTGCTATTCCCAAACTGGGAAACTGGAATCACCTGATTTGAAAGTGGGATAACTTCTTCATCCCAACTCCTATGAGATTTATTCAACTTCCTGATGATTCTCCACCACTTTATGTATCCAAATCAAGCTTCTCACAAAGTGATTCATCCTGGTTTGATTGGAAGGACGAAGAAGCTGTGCTATTCCCAAACTGGGAAACTGGAATCACCTGATTTGAAAGTGGGATAACTTCTTCATCCCAACTCCTATGAGATTTATTCAACTTCCTGATGATTCTCCACCACTTTATGTATCCAAATCAAGCTTCTCACAAAGTGATTCATCCTGGTTTGATTGGAAGGACGAAGAAGCTGTGCTATTCCCAAACTGGGAAACTGGAATCACCTGATTTGAAAGTGGGATAACTTCTTCATCCCAACTCCTATGAGATTTATTCAACTTCCTGATGATTCTCCACCACTTTATGTATCCAAATCAAGCTTCTCACAAAGAGATTCATCCTGGTTTGATTGGAAGGACGAAGAAGCTGTGCTATTCCCAAACTGGGAAACTGGAATCACCTGATTTGAAAGTGGGATAACTTCTTCATCCCAACTCCTATGAGATTTATTCAACTTCCTGATGATTCTCCACCACTTTATGTATCCAAATCAAGCTTCTCACAAAGTGATTCATCCTGGTTTGATTGGAAGGACGAAGAAGCTGTGCTATTCCCAAACTGGGAAACTGGAATCACCTGATTTGAAAGTGGGATAACTTCTTCATCCCAACTCCTATGAGATTTATTCAACTTCCTGATGATTCTCCACCACTTTATGTATCCAAATCAAGCTTCTCACAAAGTGATTCATCCTGGTTTGATTGGAAGGACGAAGAAGCTGTGCTATTCCCAAACTGGGAAACTGGAATCACCTGATTTGAAAGTGGGATAACTTCTTCATCCCAACTCCTATGAGATTTATTCAACTTCCTGATGATTCTCCACCACTTTATGTATCCAAATCAAGCTTCTCACAAAGTGATTCATCCTGGTTTGATTGGAAGGACGAAGAAGCTGTGCTATTCCCAAACTGGGAAACTGGAATCACCTGATTTGAAAGTGGGATAACTTCTTCATCCCAACTCCTATGAGATTTATTCAACTTCCTGATGATTCTCCACCACTTTATGTATCCAAATCAAGCTTCTCACAAAGTGATTCATCCTGGTTTGATTGGAAGGACGAAGAAGCTGTGCTATTCCCAAACTGGGAAACTGGAATCACCTGATTTGAAAGTGGGATAACTTCTTCATCCCAACTCCTATGAGATTTATTCAACTTCCTGATGATTCTCCACCACTTTATGTATCCAAATCAAGCTTCTCACAAAGTGATTCATCCTGGTTTGATTGGAAGGACGAAGAAGCTGTGCTATTCCCAAACTGGGAAACTGGAATCACCTGATTTGAAAGTGGGATAACTTCTTCATCCCAACTCCTATGAGATTTATTCAACTTCCTGATGATTCTCCACCACTTTATGTATCCAAATCAAGCTTCTCACAAAGTGATTCATCCTGGTTTGATTGGAAGGACGAAGAAGCTGTGCTATTCCCAAACTGGGAAACTGGAATCACCTGATTTGAAAGTGGGATAACTTCTTCATCCCAACTCCTATGAGATTTATTCAACTTCCTGATGATTCTCCACCACTTTATGTATCCAAATCAAGCTTCTCACAAAGTGATTCATCCTGGTTTGATTGGAAGGACGAAGAAGCTGTGCTATTCCCAAACTGGGAAACTGGAATCACCTGATTTGAAAGTGGGATAACTTCTTCATCCCAACTCCTATGAGATTTATTCAACTTCCTGATGATTCTCCACCACTTTATGTATCCAAATCAAGCTTCTCACAAAGTGATTCATCCTGGTTTGATTGGAAGGACGAAGAAGCTGTGCTATTCCCAAACTGGGAAACTGGAATCACCTGATTTGAAAGTGGGATAACTTCTTCATCCCAACTCCTATGAGATTTATTCAACTTCCTGATGATTCTCCACCACTTTATGTATCCAAATCAAGCTTCTCACAAAGAGATTCATCCTGGTTTGATTGGAAGGACGAAGAAGCTGTGCTATTCCCAAACTGGGAAACTGGAATCACCTGATTTGAAAGTGGGATAACTTCTTCATCCCAACTCCTATGAGATTTATTCAACTTCCTGATGATTCTCCACCACTTTATGTATCCAAATCAAGCTTCTCACAAAGTGATTCATCCTGGTTTGATTGGAAGGACGAAGAAGCTGTGCTATTCCCAAACTGGGAAACTGGAATCACCTGATTTGAAAGTGGGATAACTTCTTCATCCCAACTCCTATGAGATTTATTCAACTTCCTGATGATTCTCCACCACTTTATGTATCCAAATCAAGCTTCTCACAAAGTGATTCATCCTGGTTTGATTGGAAGGACGAAGAAGCTGTGCTATTCCCAAACTGGGAAACTGGAATCACCTGATTTGAAAGTGGGATAACTTCTTCATCCCAACTCCTATGAGATTTATTCAACTTCCTGATGATTCTCCACCACTTTATGTATCCAAATCAAGCTTCTCACAAAGAGATTCATCCTGGTTTGATTGGAAGGACGAAGAAGCTGTGCTATTCCCAAACTGGGAAACTGGAATCACCTGATTTGAAAGTGGGATAACTTCTTCATCCCAACTCCTATGAGATTTATTCAACTTCCTGATGATTCTCCACCACTTTATGTATCCAAATCAAGCTTCTCACAAAGTGATTCATCCTGGTTTGATTGGAAGGACGAAGAAGCTGTGCTATTCCCAAACTGGGAAACTGGAATCACCTGATTTGAAAGTGGGATAACTTCTTCATCCCAACTCCTATGAGATTTATTCAACTTCCTGATGATTCTCCACCACTTTATGTATCCAAATCAAGCTTCTCACAAAGTGATTCATCCTGGTTTGATTGGAAGGACGAAGAAGCTGTGCTATTCCCAAACTGGGAAACTGGAATCACCTGATTTGAAAGTGGGATAACTTCTTCATCCCAACTCCTATGAGATTTATTCAACTTCCTGATGATTCTCCACCACTTTATGTATCCAAATCAAGCTTCTCACAAAGAGATTCATCCTGGTTTGATTGGAAGGACGAAGAAGCTGTGCTATTCCCAAACTGGGAAACTGGAATCACCTGATTTGAAAGTGGGATAACTTCTTCATCCCAACTCCTATGAGATTTATTCAACTTCCTGATGATTCTCCACCACTTTATGTATCCAAATCAAGCTTCTCACAAAGTGATTCATCCTGGTTTGATTGGAAGGACGAAGAAGCTGTGCTATTCCCAAACTGGGAAACTGGAATCACCTGATTTGAAAGTGGGATAACTTCTTCATCCCAACTCCTATGAGATTTATTCAACTTCCTGATGATTCTCCACCACTTTATGTATCCAAATCAAGCTTCTCACAAAGTGATTCATCCTGGTTTGATTGGAAGGACGAAGAAGCTGTGCTATTCCCAAACTGGGAAACTGGAATCACCTGATTTGAAAGTGGGATAACTTCTTCATCCCAACTCCTATGAGATTTATTCAACTTCCTGATGATTCTCCACCACTTTATGTATCCAAATCAAGCTTCTCACAAAGTGATTCATCCTGGTTTGATTGGAAGGACGAAGAAGCTGTGCTATTCCCAAACTGGGAAACTGGAATCACCTGATTTGAAAGTGGGATAACTTCTTCATCCCAACTCCTATGAGATTTATTCAACTTCCTGATGATTCTCCACCACTTTATGTATCCAAATCAAGCTTCTCACAAAGTGATTCATCCTGGTTTGATTGGAAGGACGAAGAAGCTGTGCTATTCCCAAACTGGGAAACTGGAATCACCTGATTTGAAAGTGGGATAACTTCTTCATCCCAACTCCTATGAGATTTATTCAACTTCCTGATGATTCTCCACCACTTTATGTATCCAAATCAAGCTTCTCACAAAGTGATTCATCCTGGTTTGATTGGAAGGACGAAGAAGCTGTGCTATTCCCAAACTGGGAAACTGGAATCACCTGATTTGAAAGTGGGATAACTTCTTCATCCCAACTCCTATGAGATTTATTCAACTTCCTGATGATTCTCCACCACTTTATGTATCCAAATCAAGCTTCTCACAAAGTGATTCATCCTGGTTTGATTGGAAGGACGAAGAAGCTGTGCTATTCCCAAACTGGGAAACTGGAATCACCTGATTTGAAAGTGGGATAACTTCTTCATCCCAACTCCTATGAGATTTATTCAACTTCCTGATGATTCTCCACCACTTTATGTATCCAAATCAAGCTTCTCACAAAGTGATTCATCCTGGTTTGATTGGAAGGACGAAGAAGCTGTGCTATTCCCAAACTGGGAAACTGGAATCACCTGATTTGAAAGTGGGATAACTTCTTCATCCCAACTCCTATGAGATTTATTCAACTTCCTGATGATTCTCCACCACTTTATGTATCCAAATCAAGCTTCTCACAAAGAGATTCATCCTGGTTTGATTGGAAGGACGAAGAAGCTGTGCTATTCCCAAACTGGGAAACTGGAATCCCTGATTTGAAAGTGGGATAACTTCTTCATCCCAACTCCTATGAGATTTATTCAACTTCCTGATGATTCTCCACCACTTTATGTATCCAAATCAAGCTTCTCACAAAGTGATTCATCCTGGTTTGATTGGAAGGACGAAGAAGCTGTGCTATTCCCAAACTGGGAAACTGGAATCACCTGATTTGAAAGTGGGATAACTTCTTCATCCCAACTCCTATGAGATTTATTCAACTTCCTGATGATTCTCCACCACTTTATGTATCCAAATCAAGCTTCTCACAAAGTGATTCATCCTGGTTTGATTGGAAGGACGAAGAAGCTGTGCTATTCCCAAACTGGGAAACTGGAATCACCTGATTTGAAAGTGGGATAACTTCTTCATCCCAACTCCTATGAGGTTTATTCAACTTCCTGATGATTCTCCACCACTTTATGTATCCAAATCAAGCTTCTCACAAAGAGATTCATCCTGGTTTGATTGGAAGGACGAAGAAGCTGTGCTATTCCCAAACTGGGAAACTGGAATCACCTGATTTGAAAGTGGGATAACTTCTTCATCCCAACTCCTATGAGGTTTATTCAACTTCCTGGTGATTCTCCACCACTTTATGTATCCAAATCAAGCTTCTCACAAAGTGATTCATCCTGGTTTGATTGGAAGGACGAAGAAGCTGTGCTATTCCCAAACTGGGAAACTGGAATCACCTGATTTGAAAGTGGGATAACTTCTTCATCCCAACTCCTATGAGGTTTATTCAACTTCCTGATGATTCTCCACCACTTTATGTATCCAAATCAAGTGGGATAACTTCTTCATCCCAACTCCTATGAGATTTATTCAACTTCCTGATTGTTGAAATGAAGAAGGGAATGACCAGAAGAAGAAGCTGGTTCATGATCCAAGTTTGATATTGTAGAGGAAGTAATCTGGATACTTCAAAGATGAGACTGGTTCATACAGACTTGTGAACCAAGTTATGGTTAGAGTGGAGAAGGAAGAAGCATGGCTGAGTGTGATCCATTGATCTTATAAATAAAGAAGACAAAGAGAAGAAGAGATACTTGAAAAGATTCAGGTCTGGAAAACCTTGCTACACAAGGCAGTCCGTACAGTCTTGGCTTCCAAGTTACCTAGAGTGACTTGGATGGTAAGGCAGGTGAGGAACTCGTACAGCTTGATCTTCTGAAGCAGATTTGAAGTTAAAATGGAGCATTAGACCGTTGGAGAGAGCTGAGACAAGTTGGGAATTAAATAGAGTAAAAGTCACATGTGCATAAGAGGATGAACCTGCTGTCACTTTCACCCAACCAGACTGTGCCCATCTTTCTCCCCTGTCACTCTCTACTCCCTCTGGTCGAGATTCACCTTGGCTGTACCTTCCTGGCTTCACCAGAAAACCCTACAATATTATTTGTTTAGTAAAACCCTGTTTTAGTATTTGTTTAATATGTGTGCTTGTCTATTTAAGACAATGTTGTATCTGATTGTAAACTAAGGAGAGTAAAACTCTTTCTTCACATACTCTGGTTACTAAACTCTCAGATTCTCCTATTCTCTCTATTCTCTTGTCTCTCACGACCTCCATTACTCTCTTATACTCTAGCATACTCAGAAACTCTCCCAAACACTTTATACTCTCTTCACTCTCTCATTACTTTCAATTGCTCATCAATCACTCTCTCTGGTTTCATACTGAACCAGAAGCTTATTCTCATCATATTCCTTTTATTTCATCTCAATTCTTTCATGGTATCAGAGCCACAAGCTCTTGAGAACCTATATTGCTTCCGCAAATTATCCCTGTCCAAAATCTCTCTTTAAAAATCTGTTCAAACCTGTTTGTTACATCCTTTTATCCTCTGGTCCAAAGGTTTTCCATAATGAACTCCTAGGATGCTTCTTTGGATTGAATTGGATAGATCCTTGTATAAACGAATCAGAGACTCAAGTTTATCAAGGTGATGGATCGTTTGGTGACACAAAGAGTTGCGGAATGGCTCCTTGATACTCCTAGATGACTAGCTTGGATATTACACACCAAAATAGACACCCTTAGTTGTTGGATATGACACACCAACGAGATTCACTCAAGACTTAATGAGAAGTAAAGAGAGAACAAAGAAATCTGATAGATTTGTAGAAAAAGGATTGTGATTAAAAGAGAGAACGCAAACACACTTATATAGAGAAGTATGGAACAGGCTCCATATTCTCGAGATCATTAAAGGGAACAGGCTCCCTTGGAACTACAACAAAGACTAAAGACTTATTCAAATTCGAAAAGAGTTTTTAAAACATGAAATAAAAACCATAGTTTAAAAATAACCTAAGGTGGAACCGTGATACATCATCTAAGGTTTATGTAAGTAACTTGTGGCCTCATTAAAAACCTTCCTTTGGAAAACCCAATGGGACAAAACCAAAGGCTAGGAAAAGAGCACACACAAGCACTTGCTTAGATGATGATCAGTTTGAAACCATTGCTTGAATGGTGATAAGAGTGTCTTGATTGATCAAACGTCCATCAAGACCGTCTTCTTGCTTCCATGAGATCATAAGTAGACTTCCAACAGCTTCTTTGAGTCTTCTAGCTTTGGCGCGAGTGATGGGACCTGGTGGAATGACTAAGGCATCATCTTCTTCCCTTGATTGGTCTTTGAACTCTTTATCTCCATCCTTGTGCCGGTCCATGATCATATCATCCCCTCCCTCTTGAAAAGGATTTGTCCTCAAATCTGGCTCATCTGCAAAATAAGGAACCAAGTCAGTGATATTAAAACTATTGCTCACATCATACCTTCCTTGGAGATCCAGCTTGTAAGCATTGTTGCCGATTTTCTTTATGATCTCAAATGGTCCATCAATCCTTGGCATGAGCTTGGATTTCCTCTCATTAGGAAATCTTTCTTTCCTTAGGTGAATCCAGACTTGATCACCCACTTCAAAGACTCTTTCACGCCTCCCCTTGTTTGCTTGTTTGGCATATTGCTTAGTCTTCTCTTCTATGTTGCGCCTTGCTTGTTCATGAAGTTGTTGTACCTTCTCTGCCTTCTTCTTGCCATCAAGACTAACTCTTTCACACTCAGGTAAAGGTATTAGATCCAAAGGAGAGATGGGATTGAACCCATAAACAATTTCAAATGGAGAAAACTTAGTAGCAGAATGCACAGCATGATTATATGCAAATTCACAATGAGGCAAACAATCTTCCCATGATTTCAAGTTCTTCTTTATAATTGCACGCAAGAGTGTACCAAGAGTTCTATTAACTACTTCAGTCTGACCATCAGTTTGTGGGTGACAAGTAGTAGAAAATAATAGCTTAGTGCCTAGTTTAGACCAGAGAGTTTTCCAAAAGTAGCTTAGAAACTTAGTATCTCTATCAGATACAATAGTCTTAGGCATGCCATGTAAACGCACAATCTCCTTAAAGAACAAGTTAGCTACATGCAATGCATCATCAGTTTTATGACAAGCAATGAAGTGTGCCATCTTAGAAAATCTATCAACTACCACAAAGATTGAATCTTTACCAGTACGAGTTCTAGGCAATCCAACAATGAAGTCCATAGAGATATCATTCCAAGGATGATAAGGGATGGGTAAAGGCGTGTACAAACCATGGTTTTGGACTTTGGACTTAGCTTGTTTACAAGTTGCACACCTTTCACAGAGTCTTTCCACATCTCTTTTCATCCGCGGCCAGTAGAAGTGATCCTGCAAGGTCTTGAGAGTTTTTGCGACACCAAAATGTCCCATGAGGCTTCCTCCATGAGATTCCCTAACAAATAAATCTCTCAAAGAACAATTAGGCACACAAAGTCTATTATCATAGAAAAGAAATCCATCCTGCCTAAAGTAATGTCCAGCAGCAAATTTCTCACAAGACTTATAAGCATCTTTAAATTCAGGATCATTCTCATACATTACTTTAATCTGCTCAAATCCTAATAGCTTAACATCAAGAGTGTTCAAGAGAACATACCTTCTGGATAGTGCATCAGCAACTATGTTTTCCTTACCTTGTTTATACTTGATGACATAAGGAAATGTCTCAATGAACTCAACCCACCTTGCGTGTCTCTTGCTGAGTTTGTTTTGGCTTTTAAGGTACTTGAGAGACTCATGATCAGTGTGAATGACAAACTCCTTGGGCCATAGGTAATGCTGCCATGTCTGCAAAGCCCTCACCAAAGCGTAGAGTTCCTTGTCATAAGTAGCATAGTTGAGAGTCGCTCCTCCTAGTTTCTCACTGAAATATGCTATGGGTCTCTTCTCCTGCATAAGAACAGCACCAATTCCAATTCCTGAAGCATCACATTCAATTTCAAAAGTTTTATTGAAATCAGGAAGTATAAGAAGAGGGGCATTAGTAAGCTTCTCTTTTAGGCATTGAAAGGCAAGTTCTTGTGCTTCTCCCCATTTGAATCCAACTTCTTTCTTGATCACCTCAGTCAATGGAGCGGCTATGGTGCTAAAATCTTTTACAAACCGTCGGTAGAAGCCAGCTAATCCATGGAAGCTTCGCACTTCACTGATGGTTTTAGGAATCGGCCACTCTTGTATTGCTTTCACCTTCTCTTGATCTACCTTTACTCCATCTGCACTCACAACAAAGCCTAGAAAAACCAAGTGATCCGTTCCAAAAGTACACTTCTTAAGGTTAGCAAAAAGAGATTCCTTTCTAAGCACATCAAGAACAGCTCTAAGATGTCCTATATGATCATTAAAGCTCTTACTGTATACAAGGATGTCATCAAAGTATACCACAACAAATATGCCAATGAATGATCTAAGAACATGATTCATTAATCTCATGAATGTACTAGGTGCATTGGTTAATCCAAATGGCATGACTAACCACTCATAAAGACCATGTTTAGTTTTGAATGCAGTTTTCCATTCATCTCCTTCTTTCATCCTAATCTGATGGTATCCACTTTTCAAATCAATCTTAGAAAATATGCAGGAACCATGCAATTCATCAAGCATATCATCTAATCTAGGAATAGGATGGCGATACTTTACAGTGATGTTGTTGATGGCTCTACAATCAACACACATGCGCCAGCTTCCATCTTTCTTAGGCACAAGAAGCACTGGTACTGCACATGGGCTCATGCTCTCACGGATATGCCCCTTTGCCATCAACTCCTCAACTTGTTTTTGCAGTTCTTTAGTCTCCACGGGATTAGTCCTATAAGCTGGCCTATTTGGAAGTGTAGAACCAGGAACAAAATCAATCTGATGCTCAATCCCTCTAAGAGGTGGAAGACCAATTGGATTATCTTCAGGAAATACATCTTCAAATTCCTGTAAAAGACACTTAATTTCACTCGGATATACCGGTGTTGGGTCAGTAACATTCAAAAGAGACTCTTTAAAGATAAGTAAAAGAATAGATTGATGAGCATTGAGAGTTCTTTTGATTTCACCCGATTTGGCATAGAGACTATGCTGCTTCTTTGATTCAGGTTTGAGGTCTATTTCTTTCTTCTTTTGTAGCTGCAGTTGATCTTGATGAACTTCCTTTGGTGTTAGAGGAACCAGCACAGTCTTCTTTCCTTTGAACTCAAACGTGTGCTTGTTGGTGTAGCCATCATGTATCACTCGTCTATCTGATTGCCATGGCCGACCAAGAAGGATATGTCCAGCTTCCATAGGCAATACATCACAGAGAACCTCATCCTCATACCTTCCAATTGCAATGGGAACCGAAACCTGACTAGAAACCCTCATTTCTCCTTCTTCATTCAACCATTGAAGCCGGTAGGGCTTTGGATGTTTCTGTACTTGGAGGCCAAGCTTCTTTACCATAGTTTCACTAGCTACATTCACACAACTTCCTCCATCAATGATAAGACTACAGACCTTTCCTTGCACAAGGCACCGAGTGTAGAATAGATTCTCTCTCTGTTCTTGCTCTTCAGCTTTACTTTGCAAACTCAAAGTTCTTCTAGCCACCAATAACCTTCCTTTCACGGGTTCTTCTTCATATTCTTCTTCAATAAGCGCCTTACACTCAGACTCTGAAAGCTCATCCTCAGATTCATACTCTCCATTCTCAAGAAGAATCATGATTCTTTTATTGGTGCACTCATTTGCATAATGGCCTCTACCCTGACACTTAAAGCACTTAACATCTCTAGCTCTTGCACTTGAAACCTCGGCCTTTCCTTTATCCTTGCTGTAAAAGGAATTTGGCTTTGAGTCTTCTTTCAGTTGCGGTTTGCTTTCCTTTTGATAGCTAGACTTTTCTTCTTTAGTTCCCTGAAGTCTGGTGTTGTAACGAGAATGAGAATGGCCCTTCCTCTTAACTTGTTGCTCAACTAGTATAGCTTTGTGAAGCATCTCTTCTATCTCCACATAGTGCTGCATCTCAACATTATCTTGTATCTCTCGGTTGAGACCTCCTAAGAACCTAGCCATAGTAGCTTCTTTATCTTCAGAAACACGAGCTCTCAGCATCAACAGCTCCATGTCTTGATAGTATTCTTCAACAGATCGAGATCCTTGGGTGAGTCTTCTTAACTTCTGGTGCAAGTCGCGATGATAGTGATTTGGCACAAATCTTTTACGCATGAGAGCCTTCATCTCGTGCCATGTTTCAACGGGATACTCTTGGTTAAGTCTCCTGGTAGTCACAAGCTGGTCCCACCAACTCAGCGCATAGTCATGGAACTCAGTTGCTGCTATCTGAATCCTTTGGGCATTGGTGTAGTGCTTACAGTTAAACACCAACTCCATCTTCTTTTCCCATTCCAAGTAAGCATCCGGATCAACTTTGCCATGGAAAGGAGGTATCTTCAGCTTTAAACCAGCAAGATCATCTCTGTAAGTTCTCCTTTCATCATGATCTCTTCTATGTCTCCTTCTACTATCTCTAGAAGAGGAACTGCTGTGCGTGGCTCGGTTACGCTCATAGTAGTGGTCTGTTTCTTGTGATTCAGCATGCTCTCTCGGGGTTTCATCACGTCTTTCTCGTCTAGACTCATTGCTATGACCTTGGCCCGTAGCTTGCCTTATCTCTTGCCTTATTTCATCGCGAAGTTCCTTCATACTGCTCTTGATCATATCAGCAACGGTAGTGATCATCGTTTGGTTTAATTGCTCAGTCATCTGATCTCTCAATAACTTGTTCTGTCTCACGAGTTCTGCTTCATCTTCCGACTCTCTCACCATGGTACCTGATTCAGAAACACTCAAACAAGTAAGATGTTCACAAGAATCAAATCAGAACAATTAGTCGACGCGGAAACAACTTTCAAAAGATTCAAAAGATAGAAAACTTGCAGATCACGGATTAGAGAATTCAAATCGACAAGACTAAGATTAGATCTATCAATTTTGGATTTATGCAGATCAGATTCAAGACAAATAAGAACAGATCTATCACAGAAACAACACAAATCAAGTTATTCAGCAAGTGATTCGACAGATCAAGCGATTCGATTACTTCCTTCACACGGATCGGATGAGTTTGATTCAAAATATGATAAGAACACTTAGATCTAATAGGATTCAACACAGACGATTAGCAATCAGGTGATATGCTACTCAGATGATACGAGAAACAACAACAGATCGCAGATCTATCAATGGTAATCAAAGAAGTTGAAAAGTTTATTTGAAACAGAAGAGAAATCGAAAACTTCCCAATCCAAAGCAGCTCTGATACCACTTAATGAACTCCTAGGATGCTTCTTTGGATTGAATTGGATAGATCCTTGTATAAACGAATCAGAGACTCAAGTTTATCAAGGTGATGGATCGTTTGGTGACACAAAGAGTTGCGGAATGGCTCCTTGATACTCCTAGATGACTAGCTTGGATATTACACACCAAAATAGACACCCTTAGTTGTTGGATATGACACACCAACGAGATTCACTCAAGACTTGATGAGAAGTAAAGAGAGAACAAAGAAATCTGATAGATTTGTAGAAAAGGATTGTGATTAAAAGAGAGAACGCAAACACACTTATATAGAGAAGTATGGAACAGGCTCCATATTCTCGAGATCATTAAAGGGAACAGGCTCCCTTGGAACTACAACAAAGACTAAAGACTTATTCAAATTCGAAAAGAGTTTTTAAAACATGAAATAAAAACCATAGTTTAAAAATAACCTAAGGTGGAACCGTGATACATCATCTAAGGTTTATGTAAGTAACTTGTGGCCTCATTAAAAACCTTCCTTTGGAAAACCCAATGGGACAAAACCAAAGGCTAGGAAAAGAGCACACACAAGCACTTGCTTAGATGATGATCAGTTTGAAACCATTGCTTGAATGGTGATAAGAGTGTCTTGATTGATCAAACGTCCATCAAGACCGTCTTCTTGCTTCCATGAGATCATAAGTAGACTTCCAACAGCTTCTTTGAGTCTTCTAGCTTTGGCGCGAGTGATGGGACCTGGTGGAATGACTAAGGCATCATCTTCTTCCCTTGATTGGTCTTTGAACTCTTTATCTCCATCCTTGTGCCGGTCCATGATCATATCATTCCAGGAGGGAAAAGCCTCACCAGAACTCAAGATAAAGGAGTATCTCAGTCTCTGGAACTCAAGAAAGTCTTAGCTTTCATTCAGCAAGCTATCATCAAAGTCCAGTCTTTCAAATCCTGTCCCTTTCAAACCAGTAGGAACATCCTATTATCCACTGGTCCAAAAATCTTCAAGATGAGATTTCAAGCATGGGCCGAGTTCAGTGAACCTCAAAACTCCAAACTACTCTCCTCGGGTCAGAATGATGAAGAAAAACCATAGAGGCAAAGGTGTTTGAGCAATACTTCAGATGAAGCGCTCCATGGAAAATCTGCAAGGTCTTTGCTCATGTTAATGAGAGACAACCAGAGCTCAGTCTCTGTCCAACAATCCTACTTCAAGTTGGAAGAGAAGAAAGGTCAGAAGAGTCAGCACTGCAAGAAGGCCTCACTAAGGATAGGTGTGGATATTCAATCCACATCTGAAACAAATGTACTTTCAATAAGCCCCCATGGGCTGGAGAGTCAAGAAACCAGCTCAGGTTTCTTGAGAGTAAGCGGAATCTTCTACTCTGATAAAAGCACTGTGTGTGCTGGTCGTTTGTGTTGTCTTAGGGTGTTTAGAAACTAGCTTGTTGTTCTTGTCTAGTTTCTACACATGAAAAGACTGTCCAATTGTCATTTTGTCTAAGTATTTGTCTGCCTTAGAATTTTGTTAAGAGTCTTAGTGCTATTTTTAATCTCTGTCTCTGAAAAAAAAAAAATGCCATTATATTATTCTAATCTTGTCTAGAAAATTGTCTGGTTTATTTGCTTCAAAATTGTCAAGAAAAAGTTTAGAAATTTCTTTTAAAATGTTGTTTAGACCTGGTGTTAGGTTGTGATGTTTCTATGTTACCTGAATGGTTAGTTATGATAATTAGGATTCAGTGTTGTTGCTTGAATAGTTTCAAGAAAGTTTTATGTCCATTGTGTTCTTTGTTAAGGTGTTTTTGGAGATCAGACTTGGTGAGAAACCATGTTCTGATCTCTTTATTGTCTTTTGATACCTGTCTTTAGTTGTGGTGACAGGTTATTAAATGTTATGTGATGACCTTTACACATCAAGCACAAGCTCAAAGCTCACACCTTCTTGAAGACTGCTCAAACCGACTTTCTCAAATTTACTTCAATATGGAGTCAACAAAAGCCACGGTCCTCTCAGTCATTCTCAGGGTTCCTATCTGATCCCCTGGTCGTGTATGGTGAAGTCAAATCAGCAAGAAGAAACAATGAGAAGCCATTTCATCTCATGTTCTTAAAAGCACTCAAATTCAGCCATGCTTCAAGGAAAGTTCACAGGCGGATGATGTCCAATAGAACCAAGAAGACCAGGAGGACAGGAGGGGATCCAAGGGTGAGCTTTACAAACAGGGCCAAACACACAAGGAAAAGGAGTTGGGTAATGAATCCAAAACTCAAATCCACCAAGCTCAGATGAGTAGTGTGTATATGAAGGTTCAAGGAACCAGCCCAGGTTCCTTGGCTGTAAGTTAAACCTCCTAAACCTGAACAATAGCTTGTGTAATGTGTCTGGTCGTTTTTGAGTGATGGTTTAGAGTCCAATGGATCATGATAAGTTGCTAGAAGTTGCATTTTGTCTTAATCTTATCATCTGTGGTTGTTTTTGTTCCTAGAAGTGTCTGCCTAG